>NW_023417047.1:21435-26278 GCF_002922805.2 Oryzias melastigma | reverse complement strand
CCCCAACATATCCCCTCCTCATATAAACATACATTAGGGTGAAGGGGTGGGTGTCTGTATTGCAGTGCGCTGCGGGGGGTAGACTACCTGTCAGTGCCCCCCCTCCTGTGGCCGCTGCATGGATTTGGGCTTGTGGAGCTCTGATTTAATAGGAACAGTCAGCACGTCAAAAAAACGTATTCTTCAACATCATATCTGTATTCATTCTAAGAGAGACATCCACAGACGGAGGTGGTAGCTCCTCCTACAAGCGGGACGGTGAAAGAAACACATTTTTTGACAAGCTGCGAACAGCAAATTCTCCGCGCGGGGCACGGTGCTTCATGGCTCCTCCTCCGCCCAGCTAACTGGAGGAATGAAAGAATAAGTAAGTGAGGTACTGGACAGCCCGCCGATGTTCCGCCTCTAGAGACATATACCTCACCGTGATTGGTTCGTTCAGCTCTGCACACAACAGCTGTCATTCATATCAACCTTGCGGGCAGCACTAACAGTAATCTTTCATATGAAGACGCGGGCCGCGGGTTTGAGACCCCTGTGCTATTATTAGCTTCAGAAAAGGGACTAATCTCTATTCTTGTCCTGTTAGACCTTAGCGCAGCCTTTGATACCATCGACCACAGCATCTTACTCCAGAGACTAGAACATATATATATATAAAATAAGATCAGTAGACAGACATAGATATAACATCAATAAAGTTTCATTCATTCATAATCCTTTCATCAAAATAAAACACAATGTTTATTAAATAAAAAATAACAAAACATCTCTTTGATCTTCATAGTGAAGGAATGTATTGCTTGAACCTGCTATGCAAATCATATATCATGTTGTACTGAAAGTGCTTGTCATATGCGTAGGCTGAGGTTAGACACAGACAGCGCGAAAACAGGAAGGACCAAAAGAGGATGTGTCTACTAGACACAGGAGCGACTCTGACAAATGTGTGCAAAAGTTAACTGTTAGAATGTCAACATAGGGATGATCTGATTGGCAGACATACTTTGCATATTTGCATATTGCTTGACTCAATAAAAATAGCCTGTCGTGAAAGAGAGACAGACTTGAGACGTCAGAGAGCCTGGTTGCTGTGGCTGATCCGAGTCTCCCTTTCATGAAAGGTGAAACCGCATTTTGTCTTTTGAGTGAACTCTGTGGTGCAATTTCTGACAGACTTTTACTCTGAGGTTCCTGACTCCAGACCCACTTGAAGGAGGATCGAGGACCCTCGCTTCAACAATAGAAATAAGTTCTTTATCTCGTTTCTCCTTTTTTATATCGTTTTTTCATTTTCTATTTTTTTTTAGTAAATTGGGTATCAGATGCTTTTGGCCTTTTTTTCAATCTCTCTGTCAAACTTTCCCGCCAAAGGCGTCGATTAAACCAATTCTCACTTCAACACGTTTTGTGTTCTCCATTTTTATTTGGCCATTTCACACAAACAGTAATTGTAAAAAAAATGTATGAATGTTAGTATATCTGTATTACAATGTGTGTTACAGAATGTCACAATATGACTGACTTTAAAGTAATTTATATCCCCCATCTATCCTCTTCATCTGGGAGAGACCCACAGTTGAAATGATCCCCACATTTTTTTTTTTTTTTAATTGCCGTGCCGAACTACCCGACCCTAAACCCACTACTGCTCCTCGGAGTCCCTGAGACTTTGGAGGCTGCAGCTCCTCACAGCGGGACACCTGGACACCTGCGCAGCCCTCTGTCTCCGCCCACAATTGTCCAAAGTCCTTTTTCCAGCGAGCGCAGAAAGACTCGAGCGATGTATGCGTGCGAGCAGAGTCCCCGCGAGCGCACGTGAAAAAAATGGCACGTGCTCACCGAGACTCTGCACTTATGCATCGCTTGTGCCCGAGTGAACAGCTCACACAAAAGGGGAAGTAGTCAGTCTGTCCGGCGCGAGGACTTTGTTAAACAGAACAGAGATTAAACACGTGCGCACAGGAGCAGAAAGCCCTCACATGGAGCCTGAACTGTTCATGAGGAATGTTTGTATCTTATTTCTGGAGTTTAGACATATGACAAACGCCACAATACGGATTATTTATTGATCCTGTTTTATTCAGTTTCCCTGCAGTTCTGCTCTAAAAATAAAATCCGGGAAGTAGAATTAAAGATGTTTTGAGGAAATAAAACACTCTTTCTCTGACGAGCACGAGAACGAGAACATTTACACTCTTTTCTCTTTGTTTAAACTCTCAAAGTTCAAACCGTCATAGAAAAATAAGTCCAGTTTAATAGAATAGGTAAGGCAAGTTTAGTACAGCACATTTCATGTACAGAGACAATTTAAAGTGCTTTACATAAAACATTAAAAGAAACAATCAAAAGAAATAGTAAAAATCTGATCATTAAAAGAAAGTAAAAAGTTTTAATTTAAAACAAGCATTGATAGACAGTGCGGACGTAAACTTTTGAATACATATTAATATATGTATCATATATAATGAACTAGAGATCAGATATTTTACGCAGATCTGCATGGAGACGCGACAGAGGAGATGATTGACAAGGTCTCCAGCCAATCAGGACACAGAACAGGCTGTTTGAAAAAACGCAGCAGCACATTCGCTCTGGAAGAATCGGCGAGACGAAATGTGAAATAGCCTAATCTGTATGACAAATTACAAGATTCTGTTCTATTGACAGAGATTTGGGGTTCAGACAGAGGCACAGACTGCAGAAGGGAGAAGAAAAAGTCACGTTTGTGGGTCTAGATCTGTGCAGCTACATGAAAACAAAAGAAAAATCATCGGGAAGGACCAAACGGGCCATTTTTGTACTATAATTTTAAGTTCTTAGTTACCACGCAGAACTTTTTTTACTTTAGTTTTTATTGCGGAGCCCCTAAGTATTTTTAGAAATAAACCCGTATTTTTACTACAACTATTGTTTTTTTCTTTGTTTTTTGTTTTTTACTTTGATGTCCCTTTTGGGGATCCGTGCCAATAAGCAGCAATAAAAATATATTTTTGGTGTGCGTGTGTGTTTCAAGTAGCTAAAAGGTTAAACAGTTGTGTTATTAAAGTTTTAAAAATGTAGTTTTAGAGTGTTTTATACATGTTTATCCTGTACGGCTAACGATCTAAGATGTGTTTTGGATTTTGGCCTCTTGTGTGATTGAGTCTGACACTCCTGATGTAGATCATCAAGCAAAACAGACCGCAAGTGCATGTTACTATGATACCGATGGTAGGCCTACAGTAATTAGGCCTACATATGACCAATAAAGACAAATAAACACAAGTTTAATTACTAGTGAATAAAATAAGTAGGTATACATAAAAATAAGAAAATAAATTGTGCTATTCTGTGTCTCCCATTAGCTTTTTTCTCTTTTTCTTATTTTTTATTATCTTCTTTAATAGTTTTGAGCATTATTGTGTGGTTGTTTGTTAGAACTTTGTCAGATCTTATTTTCTTTAAGTTCCTCAGCAGTAGGCTGTAATGATAATTAGGTCATTTTCACCGCTGCTCAGTTCATTTTAAAACTTTTCCCCCTTTTATATTATGAAAAGTCTCTCTGCTCGCTGATTATGTCCCGCGACGTGTCCAAAAAGACCACGCCCTGACAGGGAACTAAACGGTGAGCAGAGAGGAGAAAAATCATTTCTATAAAGAGCTTCCGAAGAGCTGAGCCTCTTAACAATGGCGGCCCTCTTTTTAGGTAATTGTTTAAATTATTCTCTTTTTTAACTCCTCCGGCTCTTTCTCTGCTGCTGAAACTTCCAGCTTCACTTTTTACTGTACAATTCTATCAGTTTGTGCTATAATTTCTGCTCTCATTCGTTCGAATTCATCAGAGTTAAAACGACGACGAGATTTTCCTGTAAACCCGGAGATCAGCCTGTCGGGTTACAGCGGTCAGTTTAAATCAAACGAAACGATGACTCCCGACGGTGAAAATACTGGATTTTAATTTAAATAATCGAATCATCTGTGGCCTCGCGCACGCGCTTCCCCAATGCTAAAATGGCCGCTTTTTAAAATCAAAAAGTATTTTTCGTCGTGTGATAAAGCCAACGATGATTTACCAAAAACATCCAGTAATGTTAGATAATATTTGTACCACCCAACTGAGAACAAAAGTCATAGTTTTGAGATCAAAATGTCCTTAAATTGCAAATAAATTATCGAATCTTAAAACAAAACTTTTTAAGTGAAACAAAAGTGAATGTTTGCTTTTAAAATCCCCCTTTTACTCTCAAAATACGTTTTTACAACTTTAAACCTCTATCTCTAAACCATAAGAGATTCATAAAAAGATATCTGCTATGAGGCTCAGACGTCGAGCTCTTTTGTCCTCCATTTTGTCTCTCTGGGGGAAGAAAGATTTCATATTTGAATCATTGTAAAAATAAATCGCACATTTTAAAGCATTCACTAAATTTTACTTTGTAAGATTTGTGAACTTATGGTTGAAGATCTCCTGAAACCTTCAAATGAACGATTTATTTCCTGACATTAGGCTAAATTATCAGGCCTGTGTGATTTATAAATCCTCCAGAGCAAAAACTAAAATAAATTAAATACAGTTTTATCCTCTGTATTAAAATATATAAAGGACTAATTTTTTATGCTGAAAATATTTTTTTTTTGGTTTCTGTCCAGAGAGAAAAATATACAAATACGTGTAGTGAATAATTAACTTTTGGATCACATCAATGACATTCTGTAGCAAATAAGAGAATGACACTTCAATTGTGGAAAAAAAGAGATATATTCATTGTATATATGAGAACTGGACTGAGTGATCCAACCTCCATGGCATTCCAAACAGGAAGTACCTGCTGTCTCCAAGAAGCCAAAATCCTATAGACTT
>NW_023417047.1:8033-21098 GCF_002922805.2 Oryzias melastigma | reverse complement strand
GTTTAAAACAGGAATCTGTAGACTCTGAAACGCACATTTTTGTGTTAATGCTGATGGCCATTTGACATTTAGTTCTGAGTAAAATGATAAAGTACAAATGATAGCAAATAATTGTATGAATTGTATAAACTTTCATTTTTTGTAGTTTTACTTTCTATTGTTTAGTTCTTTATCCTTTCCTCTCTATAACCCATATGTTTTGTTCTGTCTTGCAGAATTTGGCCAAAGGCTTAGTTTGAGAGCTGTGATTGGCCGTGGCATCGGTGACAGGGTTGGCCGCGGCGCAGCCGCCCTGTTTGGGCGCGGCACAGCCGCCCTGTTTGGACGCGCCGCAGCCGCCCTGTTTGGCCGTAGCGCAGCTGCCCTGCTTGGGCGCGGCACAGCCGCCCTGTTTGGCCGTAGGGCAGCTGCCCTGCTTGGGCGCGGCACAGCCGCCCTGTTTGGCCGCGCCATAACCGCCCTGTTTGGCCGCGCCGTAACCGCCCTGTTTGGCCGCGCCGTAACCGCCCTGTTTGGCCGCGCCGTAACCGCCCTGTTTGGCCGTGCCATAGCTGAACTGTTTGGCCGCGCCGTAACCGCCCTGTTTGGCCGTGCCATAGCTGAACTGTTTGGCCGCGCCGTAACCGCCCTGGTTGGCCGTGCCATAGCTGAACTGTTTGGCCGCGCCGTAGCCGATCTGTTCGGACGCGCCATAGCCGCCCTGTTCGGCCGGGCCGTAGCCGCCCTTTTCGGCCGCTAAGCTGGCGCCCCTTTTGAATTGGCGCCCAGAGCGGTGGCCCGTACCTAGAACCGGTACATCCATTAATAAATAATACATCTAAAAAACAACTTTTGGGGGGTGTTTTCCTCTGCTGCTTTTGTTGTTAACCACAAAATAGAGCAGATAAAGCCTTGGTCACTCAGTGTGAGAGAAACTCTACAGCATTCACCAGTACGGAGTGTTTCTACTGTGGTAACAAACGAGGAAGTCCTGTTGTCAGTTGGTTCTGTCCAGTGCAAAAAGCAGATTCTGTTCCTCATATTCAGGCTTCAATTAAGTTCCTCTCAAGCAAAGATGAGAACATCAACTAAATCTAAACTTTATGAAGGATGAATTTAGAGGATTTCACACTAAAATATTTACTGTAAAAAGTACTGGGTCTAATAACAATTATTCAATTTTTTACATTTAAAAGGATTCGTTTTCATCAAGTCAAAATTTTTGAGTTGATGGTCCATTCAAGTTATTTTTTTATTTGCTAAAAAAAAACAAATAACAGAGTAACAAGTTAAAAAATATATGTTCTTAATTGATTCAGCATTCCAATTTTTACAGTGTGAACTGACATGACAGCCTAAAATTGTCTTGTTTAGTTTGAATATTCATGTTATAGGTTCTTGAGGTTATACATCTGATTCTGGAGTCACAGAAAAAAGCCTGATCTGAAACAGAAACTGACCCACACTCCAGTAGAACTACAGAACAGAACATTGATGAACTTACCTTAAACATGTTTACAGAAAATGAAGCAAAAAAAACCTTAAAATCCGCAGAGAAGAAGCAGAAACAGATGAGAGTTCAACATGATGAACCACGACTGAGAGACAAAGCATGGAACGAGAAGTCTGTAGCTCCGTGTATTTCCCCGTTTACAGCCTTTGGTCAATCTTTCTAAATCTTACAGACTGATAGACCGTTGACGTTGAGGTAAATGTTTTCATGATTTCGCACAGAAAACTGGAAATTTATTTATGTACTTATTGAATATCTTCTAAGCAAAGTTATCATTTTAATATGATCATACATGAAAAAGTTATATTATTAAATACAAATTTTGATTCATTTATCAGAAAATTTTGATGTAGAACATTCACTGTATTTATTAAATTATGAACATCTGTTGATAATACAAACTTATTAAAATCAACATAAACATTTACAGTAAACACCTATTTTTAAATATAATGATCATGATGTAAATCAAACTCATTTTTACTCACAACAGTAATATTTAGTCTGATATTGTTTTTACGTTTCTGAGACGTTTTGTTGCCAGGTTGGTACGTTTATCTGTGATCAGATGTTTTTTTACTAGTAAATTTATGAAATATCATTATATGAAGGCCGGAGGAACACTTGGACCAGGTGAAGAGACCCAGAGCCCAGACGCAGATGGTGTTGGGCAGAACTTTGACCATCAAAAAGCCAGGAGGAGAATGGGGTGTAGGTGGGCCGGCGCAATGTCCGGAATGCGGAAAAAACAAACTTTACTAAATTTGAAGGTAAATGTTTGGTTGTGATTGGCTGAGAAGAAAGTGAGTGCTTCAGCTATTGGCTCCCAGTGAAGACCAATTGATGTGAATTGAGTGACGACGAACACATGCACACCTGAGAGTAGGTAAGTATATCTTCCTTATTGGAAATGCGCCAAAGCATCACTAATGATGGTTAAAAAGCCACAAACTGGAGGAGAACAAAAAACAGAATAAATGTCATTAGTGAAAAGAACAGCAAAAACAATCACAACATTTATATATATACTAATATTCATATAACATTAAACTTATTTTATCAATGTCTTCATATTTATTAATTTTCATTTGATTAATATTTTTAATTTATGTAAGGTTTGACAACTTTTTATATCTTCCCTACAGTTATTCCATAACTGCGCCCCCTTGTGGAGATGCAGTGGAGTTAATGTTTGTTCTAACAGGTGGTTTGACGTAGATGTTTGTACCTCTTAGCGTATATTTATTTTCTGTTAACTGGAAGAGCTTTTGGATACTTTCTGGGAATTGTTTGTTTTTTACTTTGAACATGAATTGGATTAAAATCAAGTCAAAACATTTCAACAGTTTTAATTTGATAAAAAGTGGATTTGTTGGTTCAGCGTAAGGAGAGTTGGTGATTATTCTTATAGCTTTTGTTTGAAGAAGAAAGACTGAATTTAAAGATGTTTTGTAGGTGCTTCCCCACACCTCCACACAATAAGTCATGTAGGGAAGAATAAATGAGATTTACAAGATTTTAATGATTTTACTGGTTTAAGAAATGTTTACTTTGAATAGTATAGATATAGATTTAGATATTTTGTTATTAATATAGTTTATGTGTTTCTTCCAGCTTAATTTTTCATCAATTATTACCCCTAAAAATGTGATTTCGGACACCCTTTCAATTCCAACATTATTAATCATGAGTTTCCTATCAGTATTGGCTTTTCTGTTACCGAATATTAAGAACTTAGTTTTAGGTTTAGTGTTAACTTATTTAAATCAAACCAACTCTTAAATGTATTGAGTTCTCTTCCAGCTGCCTCCAATAGCTCTTCCAAGTTGTCTCCACAGCAGAACAAGTTTGTATCATCTGCAAATAAGATAGTTTCCAACAGGTTTGAGATTTCACAAATATCATTGATATACAGAATGAATAATAGTGGACCCAAAACTGAACCTTGAGGAACACCAACTTTTACTGACAATGTTTTTGATTTTACCTGGTTTATTTCGACATACTGCTCTCTGTTGTGCAAATAACTACGAAGCCAAGTGAGGGCCAGTCCTCTCACTCCATACATGTGTAGTTTATTTATTAATATGTCATGATCAACCGTATCAAAAGCTTTTTTTAGATCCAGAAAGATTCCCACTGCATATTGCTTTTCTTCAATTGCAGATGATATATTTTCAATAAAGCTTGTAAGGACAAGTGAAGATGTTCGTTTCTTCCTAAAGCTGTATTGATGATCATGTAAAATATTGTGTTTATTGATGAAAGAGTCCACTCTAACATAAAACAGTTTTTCTAATATTTTTGAGAATCAAGGAGATTGGTCTATAATTTGTCAGTCTTTGCTTATCCCCTCCTTTATATATAGGTATGACTTTGGCTTTTTTCATTTCACTACGAAATACTCCAGTTTTGAAAGACTGATTACAAATGTAGGTGAATGGTTTTGCCACACATTCGATTATGTTCTTAACAGATACCATGTCCAAATTATTAATATCTTTGGAATGCTTGTTCTAACTGTGTCAATTACCTCTTTCTCATCAGTTCTTTTTAGGAATACAGAATCCATGATTTTCAAGGGTTTTTTTTATTATGCTATCTATGTTATTGGTAGGTTGAAATTCCTTTGCAAGATCTAATCCACAGTTTACAAAATATTTATTGAAGTCGTTAGCTATCAATGATTTATTGTTTATGAGCTCTTCGTTTGGATTTATGAAATGAGAAGGAAAATCAGATTTTTTTCTTCCATCTTTGATAATAGTATTTAGTATTTTCCATGTGTTCTTCATATTATTTTTATTATTTTTGAGTAATTTCATGTAATAATTTTTTTTGTTTTCACGTATTATTTTTGTTAGTTTGTTTTTATATGATTTATATTTGAACTCTGCTTCCCAACTTCTTTTTCTTAAGAATTCTTTATATAGAGTATTTTTCTTCTTACAAGCATTAATAATTCCCTTGGTTAGCCGGTTTACCTTCAGTTTTATTATTTATTTTTCCTTACAAGAGGACAATATTTTTCGTAGAGTTTTGTTACCGATGTTATAAAAGCTTGATAGGCTACGTCAACATCTTCAACATACACTCTGCTCCAATCGTAGTTTGTTAATGTATTTTTAAGCTCACTGACCGAATGTTCATTTATTTGTCTAAATACGACATGTTTGTGCTTGTTTTGTTCTTTTTTTATTGGTATTTGCATTACTGCAAAGACTGGGAGATGGTCACTAGCATCATTGATTATTAAACCACAATCAATTTTTTTGTCAGCCACATTTGTAAAAATATTATCTATCAATGTAGCACCATTAGTTGTTACTCGCGTCGGCCGAGTGATTGTTGGACGCAGTGATAAACTGTACATTGCATTAATGAAGTCATCAATGGTCTTGAGTTCCTGAGGGTTTAACAAATCAATGTTAAAGTCTCCACAAAGAAAAAACATTTTCTTTTCTGTTACTTTGTTGTACATTCCCAATATTGTATCTCTGAATGTATTAATGCAAGACCCAGGTGTTCTATACACACAGCTTATCATGATTTCCTTAAGATTTCCCATTTGTATTTTTACAGTAACACACTCCATAATACCGTCTACTACTAATGATAAGTCTTCAATCTTTTTACTTGTGAAAGACTCATCAATATACAAAGCAACACCACTTCCTTTTTTGTTTGTTCTGTGTGTAGAGAACATGTCATAACCATACATGGTAACAGAGTCTTTATCTTGATTTAGCCAAGTTTCAGAAATGGCTTTAAAATTGGTATTCAGCAGATTTAAGCATTGCTCAATTTCAGGCATGTTTAGAGTCAAACTTCTACTATTGAAATGTATGACAGAGAAAGATTCTTCTGGATTGATTTTATTATTAAATGTCTCTTCGGTGTAGTATTCACAATCATCCTGCAACTCGGCAAAGAAATTATTATCAGGGTCAACTTGGCTTTCAATATCATGATCTTTATGAACAGTAAATTGGTACTGTGTTAACTTTACATTTTTGTAATCGTTATTAGTTTGTTACTGTAATACAATATTTCCGTTTTGAGAGGTGTCACTTGTATTGGTATTTAGCTTTTTTTTAAGGAAAGCTGCTAAGAAAGATTCCATGTATACCCCTACGCTATAGAAATGATATTTAAGTTGGGTTTAAAGCAGATTTGATTAATTTATTTTGCATCTTATGAGGATTTTAGGCTCATGATGACGCAGCAAGTCATTTTTCTTTGTTTTTATGCTTTATTTCATTTACATCAAGTATTTTTTATGCCTTTTATGTTATTATAAGAGACATCCTTTGTCATTTACAGACTTTTATTCAATTTAATTCAATTTTATTTATATAGCCCAAAATCACAAAGAAAATTGCCTCATTGGGCTTCAAAATATGAACAATAGTTAAAAACTGAGACTAAATAAAACTGGTTATCCCTGCCCTTAGACCCTCCCTCCCGGTAAGGAATATATAGATACTTTATAGATACTGCTCAGCAACTGAATAAATCTGGAACATCTTCCAAGTGGAGCCTCATCTCTTCCTTACCTTCCCTGTGCTCTGACTGGCACACCATCTTGTTTCCTGTCACACCCCAAACCCAAATCAGTGATACAGTCCACTAATCCTCATTTTACTCCATAACACTCGGTTACAGACAGACAGACACCTGGAAGCTGCAGGTCTTACTGATTACTACCAGAGGAGAGGGGATTTAGCTTTCTGCAGGTGAGCAGCTGGTACACACAGGTGATAATAATTAAGTAGCCCTCTTCCTGCCACATGGATGAAAAACTTTAGCTGTGTACCAACAGAAGCTGCTTGTTCTCGTTTTGGAGTGTAACATCAGAGGTGTTTTGAAGTTCCCTGTAATGTGCTATAAAGAGTTTATTCAAACTTCCCCTGGATAAGGGTAAAAATAATGGTCTGCTGTGGATTTTACCAATGCCAATCAGTGCATTTCAGAGCTGAGCCTTCAGTCTTCCTCTACCAAAACCATCCTCGTTAACATGTACTGTATTATGTTTCTAACACCGTCTTGTTTTATATGAATATTATTTTATGAGCCCTGTGACAGACTGGCGACCTGTCCAGGGTGAACCCCGCCTTTGCCCATCAGTGGCTGGGATAGGCTCCAGCACCCCCGCGACCCCGAAAGGGAAGAAGCGGTCTGGAAGATGAATGAATGAATGAATTATTTTATGATGCAGTTCTATCAGAAATGATCATTTTAATAGACTGAATTCACTACAATTAGTGTTCCTACACAGTGTTCACAGACTTTTTTTTCAGTCATTTGAATTCTCCAGTTCGCCATAATAACTCAGACGACTCAAGACGCTTGTTTGAAATTTTTGTGTCTGAAGGAGATGCCGCATAGCCTGCTGGGTGTGAAGTCCAAAAGTCAAGGTAACTGATTCTGTGAGAATCAGACTTGTTTGAGGATACATTTGAAAATGACCTCTTGAAGTACTTCCCACTGCAGAAAGACAATAGCATTCTAATTTTGAATAATATAGAAAAAATGAGATGTAAAAATTACACATTATTTTTACTATAGGAACAACATGTAAACATAATGGAGTTTAGAAACAGTTACAGTAGCAAGTCTGCTGTTCTTTGCTTGTCTGCTTTATTGAAGCTCAGACTTTACTTTTTTTTCCATCAAATACTTTGAGTTTTTGTTCTCTTTCTGTCTGTCTGTAGGTGAGAAATGGTCAAACCTTTACCTGAGGTGACCCACTAAACATATCAAGATGGTAAACTGTTCATTAACCGTAGAGAAACTGCTTATTTACGTTTCTACAATCCTGCTGCAGGTGACAGATCATAGAAACTTGGTTCACATAACCGGCCATCCCAGACTTCCTCTCTGCCGCAGAGAGTTCCCAGTCACAGCACTGTGACTGGGAACATTCGTTTTTGTAGGTTCAGCTGCATCAAAGCAGAAGTAGAACTAACCCCTCGCTTACACCGCTAGCGTCAAGGCTTCGTTGCGTCCCGGGAGTGGACTAGCTACAGCCGATGGCTTACACTGGCTGCTGGTCCAGCCACAGCCTGTGAAAGCTCAGCCCAGACAGAGTAGTGCTGGATCTCTATGATCAGCTTCTCGTTGTCCATGGTTATGACTGACAACGCTGTGCTGCAACACACCCGAAAATTATGTAATGTTTACGACACGCTGAAACCGGCAAGTTCAGCGAAAAGTTCGTTTTATTTTGAAAATATACCGGATGCACTTTAAATTCGCTCGCGTGGTTTCCGGTTTAAGTCGTGAATAGCCCCAACTTCACAGAAAGTGATGATGATCAGCTGTGGCGTCCGTAAAATTTGAACCAAACGAAAAAGATTTGCAGCGACGCAGAGGTCAGTCCGCAAACGCAGGACGTGAACGCCTGCAGTGGAAGTTTCTCTCACACTTTTAATGTTTCGAAAAGACTACGGCGCACTCAACGGAGCTGTGACGCTGGCGATGTAAGCCCGGGGTCATTCTGTTTATCTGGAAGTGAAACAACTCTTAACACATGTTTCTGCAGTTCTCCGAGAGTCTCGGAGAATGTGAAGTTTGTCCTGAAAATCTGGGGGACTTATTTTAAAGTATGAACTGTTTTCCTTCCTATTCTATTCTTTATTTCCTCTTAAACAAAATGATCTAGATATTATTAAATGCTTTCATATCCACAGTTTGACCCTCATTGATTTAACTATGGTGGTTGTTCATGGTTGATTTAAGGTCTACATTTTAGGACCATAGAAACATATTTTTACATCAATTTCTGTTTCAGGGTTTCCAAATGATATTGATGTATTGATGATTGACATTCCATTAATCAATGAGACTTTATGATCAGAAATCTGTAGAGCTGTAGTGACTTTGGATACTCACAATCTGCTCCCGAAAATTTGAGTACAAATATTTGCAATTGTTTTAAATATAGTAGAGTGTAGTAAAATATTATCTTGGGGTGATGTATTTTTGCTCTGAAATGCAGAATAATGTTGAATTTTACGTTTATGAACGCAAATAAATACTAAAGAGTAGCACTACTGCTGGCCTAACTGACCTAACCTGCAGTTTGTGACCTTTGAAATCTAAGATTTGGCTTTGGAGTGGAATTATCTCAAGATGGGGACTCAGTGGTCTGGGTCCCTACACTAACCAGCTGCCCAGTGGAAAGCTTAGCAAGCTAACAGGCTGCCCAGTGACCAGCGCAGTGACTCAGCGAGCCCCACTGCCCAGTGAGCCAGACTACTAAGTGCCCACTCAAGCCAGTGTGGGCAAACGCATATGGGGCCACCATTGAGCCCACGCACAAACCCACCTGGAGCCCACCAATTCACCCCAAAGGTAAAACATATGAGGTCCACGTTGAAATGTTCACTGGTTAAGTTCCACTCAGTGATATAGCTTCTGGAAAAAACAAATTGGCTTTGACACCAGAGCTTTAGCTCCAGTGTTTACATTCCTTTGGTTATGGTAACTATTCAACAGCTGATCTAATTACCGTGACTCCAGCAGATCTTAAAGCAGAGAAACGCAGCCTCGCGCCGATATGCTGCTCTGCTGTTCTGCACAGCGAAAGGGAGAATGCAATCAACGTAAATCAGCTGATTCTGGTGCGGAAAAAAAGCTTTTTTAATATGGGCTGTGCGTGATGCTTAGAAAATGTTGAAGAACTTTGAGGATAGAAAAGTATGGAGAACATTTTCAGGTTTTGATAAATGATCAAAAACAAGAATGATTTTTTTAAACACTTTTTGTGTTGTTTATAGTACTACTGAACTTAACCAGAAAATAGATAAAAAAACTTGTTTAAAATGACAAACAACATTTCTTTCTATCTGAATTTTTGTGTTTTTATCAGTTTTGTTGGTTCTGATCACCTGTTCTAAATAAATGTAAAAAATATTGTGATTTAATACAAATAATTTCAATCTTCACACATACAGTAAAAAGATATACACATACAACAAAAATTAAAATAAAAAGTTTGTGACTTTTGTGAATTGTTGAGCTTGATTCGTCAATTGAATCAGATCACCACCTTAGCAACGATCCACAGCCCTAAAAGTCTATAGGATCAATTATCAGAATCATCTGAACTTCTTGTCTTTAATCCATCAGTTAAACTTCAGTCCTGCTGTCCTCTAACTAGAAAACATGAGATGGACCCTCCTCACTAATGCTGAGTTACAATCTCCAGGTTGTTTCAGTTTCATCAGTCAGGTTCACTTTCAGCGTCTTTCTGTCTTTCTAGAGTTTCTTCATTTTTTATTTCCATAACTGCAGGACTCTACGAAGGTTATTCACTGGGGGAAGATTGTCCTGTATGATGAACCCCTACACTGAACCTGGACCTGGATCTGGATGTGGACCAGAACTTCAACCAGAACCAGAACCTGGAAGTTGTTAAAATTTTCTCTGGCTTTAAAAAATTTCTTTGCCATGAACTTAGTTTGCATCACAGAAAATAATCACAGGATCAAAACAGGTTTAACTTCTACAGTGGACAGGTCCGAGCCTGGTGTTGGCAGCAGTAGCTGTTGATAAGATGCTACCTTTTGTTTTCTTAAGCCCTTGTCAGTTTAACACACAGATTTCTTCGGCACAATCTCTGAAAAGTGTAACGGAATGTTGCCATCAACATTTTGTTTTTTAACTTGTCCTGTCCAACAGCTGAGCAAACAGATACAAGCTGATAGCTTCTAGTGTTGATCAGATTTTACTGTCACAACAGGGATTTATTGAGTATAACCGTCTCCTTTGACAGCATTGAGTAACATGTTCAAGGATGTGTCCTTGTCTGACAATCTGTGTCTGATCTGGATCCACTTTAGGCTTACAAACTTTCTAAATCATTTTCAGTGATCAATGATGTGAAGACTGTTCCACTTTAATGGACCATCACTGTTTAAAATGACACAGATCTTCCAGTCCTTTCCTGCTGTCAGGTTTCCTCTGGATGATTGATTGATGGAGTTCTGCTGAAGATTCTGGAGCTTTGATTTATTCTGTTCATGTTCCAAAGAGGGCCTCGTCTCTCCAGACTCCAGAAGAGTCTCTTCACTCCCATCATTCCAGAGTCTGTCCATGACAAACTAGAACGTCTCTCTGCATTCATGAGCTGCTGGATTCATGTGTGTTTTCAGAGTCAGACGTTCATTTTTCCATCATTCCAGCAGCACATGAACGCAGCATTTCTCTCAGTTGGACTTTTTCTCTGATGGACATCAACCATCACTGAGACTGGATCTAAAACGAGAAATAAAGTCACAGTTTACTGATAAAACTACATTGAACAAGAAGCAAGAAGATGTCCAAATCCACAGAGAAGAAGCAGAAACAGATCAGAGTTCTGCTCGAAACATGAAACCCAATGAAGTTAATGTTTCTGGATATTGGGCTTTATAAATAAAAGATGAAGAACCAGGACTGAGAGGAGGAGACTGGAGACTCTGAAAATGACTCACAGGTATTTACCCATGAAAACAAAACAGTACAGGGCACATTCCTCTGAACAGAACAAGCTTTCATAATAGTCTGTGGGTTGGAACCAAGCCAATCAGATAATCCAACCATGACAACTAAGCAAATTCACAGTCATTAAGTTTCAAGTTTAGCAACATTAAGAGAAAATGTAACCGTTGAAAGATTCAGCTGTAGATTACAAAATAACTTGATGTAACATTTGAATTAAAGAAACAAAAACAAGTTTGTTTATTTTTAAGACAGAAGTTTTTCTACGAGTAAACAGATTTAGACAAACTTCAGACCAACTTTATTCTGATCTTCTCCTAATCCTGAAAACTGATTTATTAAATTATGATCTTCTATTTGTAACCTTCACAGGTTGTACAAAGATCCAGAAACTCCTCAGATGTTAACTAAAATCCTCCCGACTGTGAATTCTGGGTCTCCAACCGTGTTTGTGTTTATTCATCGTTGTCTTCAACCTTATAAAGTTCGGTTGGACAGTTAATGTCATAAATACACAGACTGAACATACAAACAAGAGCTGCACCATCACTGAAGAAGATATCCTCTCAGTAGATGAACGCTTCAGTCCTGTGAGGTCAAAGATGATGACATCATCATTAGTGGACGACTGATCGTCCTGACAGAGCCGGTCCAACCCCTGATTGATCCATATTGATGATGAAGTTATTCAGATGAACATGTACACACATTTACAGTAACATCCATGTAAATGAAGACTTTATAATAACCTTTAATCATAGAAATATTTTTACTTCTACATAGATGTAGCAGTCCACCCTTGGAAAACAACTGATAACCTGTGTTGACCATTTGGTCATGTGGAATGCCTTTTTCAAGATTAAAGGCTATTCTTTTACAGCAAGGAAGCCATAAGGTCTCTGAAACCCCTACCCTCCAATCGGATGTAAGCCATAAACCAGAAGGACCCCTGACTATTCAAATGCAGAATAGTCTGGATAACGTCGACCGTCAACCTCAAAGAATCTCGGTTCCAGGAGACTGACCCCACAAAGAGCATCCTCACGTAGATCCCCCGCTGCTCCAGATGGGAAAGAGCAGCATGCAGAACCATCGCTATGGCGTCCTCTGTGGATCGGTTCTCCCTGTATGCAAACTGGTGGGGGTCAAGTCCTGGTGGGAGAACAGCAGTGATGTGGTTACTGCTGTTCCAGGAGGGTCAGAAGAGCTGCATCGTCTGAAAAAGTCATCAGGTAGCTGAACTCTTTCTGTGACCGACAGCTGTCGGTGTAAAAGATCAGAAGAAGAGGAGATAGAAACCATGAGGTCAGATAAAACTCCATTCTCTGAGACCTGCTGCTTCCTGTCTGGTCAAAAGCTTCAAGTCAAAGTAAGAACTGATCAGGTCAGTTCAGATGAGCGGCGAGCCGTGAGATGAAAACATGTTAAAAGATGAAGAAAAAGCTGAAAATCAAAGTCTTGTAAATGATTTCAGTTTTTCTAAAGGTAAAGTTCTGCATCCTCTACTCCTATCAGACTTGATGTTCAAACTGAAGGAGGTGTAATCCTCCAGACTCTGAAGAAGTTATCTCCTCTTTTTAGATTTCTCCAAGGTCTTCATGACGAGGGACGTGAGGCCGACGGCTCTGAACTCACTTCATTGTTTGGGACTTCTGGAATTATTGTTGGTTTCTTCCAGACTGAAGGGATGTGACGCTGGTTGATGCACATCTGGTGGGAGAGTTTAGAACTCAGGTGAGAGCTCCCTCTGGTGGTTGGAGAGGAAGCAGCAGGTTGAAGACCTTGCCAGGCTGTTCTGATCTTCTCCACAAACTGTTTCAATCTTCTCCTTTTACTGCAGTTTAGACTTTTCTATTTCCTTCTAACTTCTGTGGACATTATTTATTTTACCAGCTGTAAAAATGACATTTTCTTGATGCTAATAATCATATTTCCTTCTTAGTTATTCATGGTTTGTTGTTTGGATAAACAAGAACCTTTAAGATAATATTAAGATCCACACAGAATGAGATGAAAGAGGAAACAGAATCATAAAGTTCATCCAGATCATCACCATCATAGAAGCCGTCCCAATCTGGACAGTCCAA
>NW_023417047.1:4977-7995 GCF_002922805.2 Oryzias melastigma | reverse complement strand
ACAGTTTTATTGTTATCATTGTAGAGAGTTTGAGAGGATTTCATGAAAAACAGACCAAAGTTTAAAAAGAATCAAGTTTCAATAATACGTTTATGTGTAGAAATCTAGAACCAGGATTACGTGATCCCAGAGGATCATTTCTTTCTGATCCAGTCAGTCCAGAACCAGTATCAGAAATGAAACCATTCTGGACTCATGGATGTTAGCATGAAGACGTTTTTAGTCTTTTAGCTCAAACCAGAGACAAGATTTTATAGTCATTCAATAATGTAATTGAAAAGGAATTATTTTGCGTCTGGTAATTTTGGATGGTGCTGTTGTAAGGTCCTCTGTCAGAAGGAGACTCACATCCAGAGAGGTTGCAAAGAACTGCCTTTAATCGGCGAAAACATCACTTTACAGAGACTGGGTTTGAATGTGGGTGTGGTTTCTAAAGGCTAAAGAAACACAATAAACATAAATTGAAACTAATATATATCCCACAGATATATGAAACTCATAAATGTAAAGATAATAAACAAAAAGGTCATTTAAATGAATCACATTAATGCATTACACAAATTAGGATGCTTCATCAACTCGCCACTAGAGGGCGCTCCAAACCAAAATGAGCTTCATTAGCGACTATTTAAATAACTCTACAAAACGTCGGTAGAAACTTAAACTAATGTGCCAAAAAACATCATAATATAACTGAATTACCTCATTAAGGATAAACTAAGGATAAATTATTCATAACTCACATTTATATGACGCACACCAGTCTCAACAACCCAGATTCACCGCATGGCTTCGTGAGCTACGTAGAGCATGAGTGGGAACTGTATCCCTCCGCGCTCGTCACATGACGGCTAGGAATTCTGGGTAATGTAGTCCCACAGAATAACAGGGACTTTTCTACAGTAATCCAACCTGATTCTCTGGGATCAAAGGATCCTTTGGGACCAGAGTTATAAGCTGTTGATTCACTGTTGAATTCATACATCAGTGGTGTCAGGACTCTTGCAGTTTTGTTAAGGTTCTAATGAAAATTGAATGTGTGTTTTCAAATTGTGATTTTTAGTTACAGACTTATTTTACATTAATATCTATTAAAATGATGAAGATCGAGAGACATCAAAAATAAATAAACCTCATCGTGAAATTCGTCACTAATCGTCCAATCAAACATTTCTGTTCATCTCTGGTCCTCTAGTGGCTCCACGGTTCTCTCCACCACATCCATCATCCTTGAAACATGTTCAGCCACTTGGTCACGAGCTGAAGATCCATCCGGTATTTCCTTAAAACCGCTCAAATAAAAGCTCCAAGCTAGCAAAGTTAGCTAACGCTGTTGGAAAGTTTCTTCTGGAAGAAAAACAGTAAAAGAGCTTTCCCCTTCAAAATAAAAGCATTGACAGACAAAACCAGGAGAATTTACTCCAAATCTGGATTTATTGTTGTTCTCATAATAATAATAATAATAATGCAGAATATTCATCAACTTTGTCTAATGTTACGAAGATGTTGCTAATAAAGTTATTCAAATGGTGGATGAAGATAAACTTTAACCTCTAAAGTTAAGAGAAACTAGAAGTTTCAGCCTCGTAGAGGTCGATCTGTGAGAGTATTGTTGAGATTAAACTGATCCACTGGTTCTGACACTGTTTTTATTTTAATGTATTTAAATATTCTGACTCATCAGAGCTGCTGTTCTCTCTACAGGTGAAGGTTCAGCCACATGGGGGCGCTAAAGACCTGCTACTGTGAAACCTGTAAGTTAAACCTCAATAATGAAACTCTAAACATTAGAAAAGTAAGAGACTTTTAAAAATCTGGACTTTTATTGTGAAAGAGGATGAGAACAGAATGAAGCGTTCCTGTGGTACAGTGTCCAACCTCAGAAGCTGTTTCCTGACTGAACGTTGAAGCATTGAAGCTGCAGCTTCTAACCTCCTTTCTCCTGAAGCTGCTGGAAGAATCTGAGTCCTACAGAGATCCACCTCCACGCTACAACATCAGAGGAGGAGGAGTCAACTGTTCTGTCTTTGGATTGGATGGAAATGAAATCAAAAAGGAGAATTAGTCAGAACATTGATTGGAAATACACAGTAAATAGTTCAGTTATTACTCCTAAACATGAATACATTTGCTCTTTTGCATGTATTTGATAAACCAATAAAACTATGAAATACTTAGATCATCAAAGAAAGTTCAATAGACTTCTTTAATGGGAGGAAGTGACCTTATGACCCCAAACCTGCTCTGCTTTTCTTCTTTACTTCAATGATCTCACAGATTCAGATCATTAAGAAGCCATAAGTATCAATAAATCACATGACTTAAATGAAGTTCTATTTCAAAAGTCATCATTGGAGATGGACAAATCAAAAGTTTCTAAACCGAAATTAACCAAATTGTATTGAAATGGTTCAGGGTTGTGAAGCATTTGACACATTTAAAAACTAGTGACATCTGTTGGCCGGACAACAAAATTGCAGCTCTATGGAAGGAAAAAAAAAGTCATTAGTATGTTAAGTCATATGTAGCAATCAAACTTTTATTTTTAAAATCTGTATCTTTAATAAATAATCAAAACACGATTTTGTCGCATTAACATTTTGATTAAATTGTGTAAAGCAAATACTGTTTGTTTGGAAGATGGGTTTTAAAAGAATAAGTGATATCTTTAAAATACCACATTTCATAAAATAAGTAGAGCAGCTGGCTCTCCTTAGAAAACCGTCTCCTCTGACTCGGTTGACTAAAACCAGCCAACCTTTAGGCTACAAGTCACCTCTTTAGATTGTGTTGTTGCTCTAATTAATCTATTACGAACAATAATACAAAATGATGCACAAAATAATCTATTAATACTAAAAATTGCGTTTTTTTCTGTGTTTTATATGAATAAATATTTATGTATTCACATGAAATGTAAAAAATAAATCATAACTACCAGATACTTCAATCCTATGTTCAACAATGTATTAACATATTTTCCAATTAAACAAATACAAGCTAACAAAAACCTTGAAA
>NW_023417047.1:3972-4891 GCF_002922805.2 Oryzias melastigma | reverse complement strand
ATACCCCCCCCCCCCCACCATCCACAACACCATCCTGAACAGAAACACAATAAGTACCTGGAATATGTACCAACAAATATTTATTTATTTTATTTCTTAAAACTTAAATATTAACCATTTATGATCATTGTTAGAAATGACTGTAGGCGGACCTTGAACCAGGTCTCTTCGCTTCTTAAGGTGGCAGCTCTCACCACTGTGCCAACATATAGATTTTATAGTCTGAATAGATAAATATATACTCACGCCTTTTATTTGTTAGACATTTAAATATACTGTAAATAAAAATAGCTAGATCACCGGTTAAATCCGCCTTCTCGACCAAAAACGAAAATATTTTTCAACATTTTATGTTTTTCTTCCTCCCTTTCTGAAGTCCCCTGGATGTGCAGCGGCTTTAACGTTTGCTGATACCAGTACGGGTGTGCTCGACCTTCTCTGTCTCTTCTGCTGCGAGTGAAATCAAACCCAGGGCTCCTGCGTGCCAGCCCTTCACCTAGCCCACTGAGCCACCCAGCTGCTGTATCGCAAAAACTGTAAAATTTGTGAAAACTAAAAGTACAAGCAGGAATTTCCCCAAGAAGCTGAACGTTTTTTGATACCTAGATTGCATAAATCCCATAAAGTGTGCTTAAATTTTTACGTGCCGAAAACATACGGAAGTGGACATAAATTATAACTATAAAAGTTGCATTACCAGCGATAATGCTAGTGTGAATGCTTTTTTGCTGAATGTCATTGCTGAAGATGCTAAATCTGTTGGTTGAAAATGCCAAAAGTATATTTTTTAGTAATTTGTATAATGCTAAAGTTGCATAAATTGCAAAATTTTCATGAATTGCATAAGAACTGAAAAGTATAAATATCACAAACCTGAGTAGTCGCCAAATTAGCCAAAAAAGCTAACACGTTGCTAATT
>NW_023417047.1:0-3389 GCF_002922805.2 Oryzias melastigma | reverse complement strand
TGATGCACTCCATGCCAAATGTGTGGGGATCAGGGGTTCGATTGTCTTTAACTTTTTTCCAATAAGTGTATCTGTGCTTAATTGTCACACCCCTCTTATACAATCTGCATTCTCCTGCCAACGTCACCAGATCGTCTTGGGAACTTTCAAGTTTTTTTTGTACTTCTATAAGTATTCATTGTTTGCGGGGTCGTGTGTGTGTTTATGGAGGGAGGGGGTGATTGGGGGTGGATTGGGTTTCTCTCTTTTTATTGATCGATTTATTCATTTGCTTGTTTCTGTTTTTAATTGTAAAGCGCTTTGAGCTGCGCAAGTATGAGAAGCTCTCTTTTATGAATAAAGTTTGATTTGATTCTAGTGTCACAGGCCCTCTAGCCTTCTCAGTTTAATTTCATGCAGAAATCAACTAAATCTATTTGGAACCATGCTGTATCCGTGCTCTGATCCTGATAAAATGTGACTTTCCTCGGTCAGAAGTTTGAATTAAAGATGGTTCCAAACACCCTCCTGCCTCTGTGCTTTGTTCTCACTGTTTAACGCACTAAAACTGACAGCCTTAGTAACCTCATCCAGGCCTTGAAGTGACGCTCTGGCACTACCGGGCTAAGACTAAAGATTACCACAAACAGGATATCACCTGAAGCCTCACCTACAAGACAGGTGTGAGTACTGAGGGACTGCTGGCAAAGCTGCTCGCCCAGCCTGTACATGTGTGTCTGCAGAATGTCCACCCAAACTACAATCTGGTTGTCTGATTTCCTTGAATCTAATAGGCTATGATCAAGGAGCGCTCACCTATCCCTGACAAGCTTCTTGTGACATGGACAGGATTTGGTGTGGTTAATCCACAAAGAAAAATCTGTACTACACCCCCACATTAAACCAGTCTCTCCCTACTCACCCTTACTTAGCCTTGACTTACCCCTACTCACCCTTACTTAGCCTTAACTCCCCCCTACTCACCCTTACTTACCCCAACTCACCCTTACTTAGCCTTAACTTACCCCTACTCACCCTTATTTAGCCTTAACTTACCCCTACTCACCGTTACTTAGCCTTGACTTACCCCTACTCACCCTTACTTAGCCTTAACTTACCCCTACTCACCCTTACTTAGCCTTGACTTACCCCTACTCACCCTTACTTACCTCTACTCACTCTAACCCCCCACCCCCACCCCCATGGTCCAGACCAACGAGGAGAAGAAGATCAGGAATTATTCCATCTGAGGAGATCAATGCTGGGAACTAGATGGAGAGGAGGACAAGTGAAGATGATGATGAAAGGAGGATGAGGATGGAGACACCAGGAGAGAAGAGGAAGACCAGAGAGGAGGTTGATGGATGGAGGTGAGATGATGTCACAGCTCTGAATAAACAAATACAAGTTTGTCTGCAGTAAAGTTAGATTCTATTAAGTCAAAACTCTAGTTTCAAACATCTTTTTGTTAGTCTTTCACAATAAAAGTCCAGATTATAAGAAGGTCTCTTATTTTTCTGATGTATTATTTAAAGAGTTGATTCATATTTTAGGTTCATACTTACAGGTTGTCACAGTAGCAGGTATTTAGCGCCCCCATGTGGCTGATTGGAGCTACACCAATCACCTCCATCTATCCAGATCCATCAGATCAGACTTCACCTCCAGTTTGGATCACAGTCTGATCCTGAAGGTTCACAACAAAAGACACAGAAACTCTGACAGATCCAGGTGTCATCAGCATAACGTTCAACAGTGGGCCGATTGTAGGACATCAAAAACAAATAAACCAAAGAATAAAGATTCTTATTGTTCATATTTCCATCAGTTATTCTCCTCACAGTGAACACATCACTGAACTGACATGAGGATCGTCCAATCAAACATGTCTGTACATCCATGTTTCCTCCTAACTGAGCTCCTCTCTCCTCTAGCAGATCTGGAGTTTCTCCTCCTGAACTTCAGAAAGATTCAGCGTTAGACTCTGAACTAGAGGATCAACGGATCACTGAACTCACTGATCGGATCCTGTGACGCTTTACAGTCAAAGTTCACAACATTTATCAGGTCAGAAGAAAGGAAAAAACGGCCTAAGATTAACCCCAGAACACATTTGCTCTAAAATAGTTCCTTTGATTCAAATTCTGACCTCGTTTGATTTAATCTCGTTTTAATAAAGTGATGAAGGAAAGAATCTGCAGGATTCATTAAAGGTTTAATAAACTCTTATCTTTATTTGTAGTTAGTTTAAAGTTAATGATGGGTAAGATGTGTATTTTATATTCAGTCACTATTAAAATAGTTGTTTGTGACAGCTCTAGTTAAAGCTTAGAATTCATGTTATTGAAAAGTTTCAAAACATAAATATTTAATCAAATATACATAAAGTACTTGAAAACACACACATATACAGTAAATCTCATCAAAAATTAGATAATTTAGGACTATTAAAACTAACGATATGTATTATATGACATCTCTGAACTCAAGATATTCTTTCATTTAAAAATACTCAAGACGTCTATAAACAAAAGAGACTTTTGTTGATTGCATTTTGAAATAAAAATAAAAATACTTATTCAAAAATAGGGGGTGGAGGGTAGAGGTCAGCAGTACATGTGTCCTGAACCGGCTCATCATCCGTACAGATCCCGGTTCATCCGTGAACCGTTGCTCCGATATTCCTAACGATGGATTCAGCTGCTAATGAGTCTTATTCTCTCTGAAGATCAAGAATTCTTTCCTGTCATTTCTCCACAGACGAGAAACATTCATGACTCTGATCCTCAGACAGACGGTTAAACTGTAAACATGTCAAGAAGAAAACGACAATTCTGAATCAATGAGATACGAAGATGACATGAACTGAACACAATCGTACAATTGAACACAAACAGAAAACTGTTTTTAGAGAGTTTGTCCATGAACGAGAAATGTAGAACATTTGATGTTTCTGATTCATTCAGATCCATCAGTGGATCATTGAACTGAAAGTATCACTGCTGGTTGGAGACAGAGAGTCACATGACAGACGGTCGTCCACTTGTGGATCAGAACTGATCAGAACCACAGACTCAGGTCCAGGTTGAAGAAAGGTCATGGCAAGTTCTTAAATGAACAATAGGATCTTATTGAGCACAATCCAACTCAAAATGATCTGATGTGATCACATGATCCAGCTGTGTCAAGCAGAGAGACCAGCAGAACTTTTGTCCTGTTCCTTCTAGAACTCTGTCATGTTCTGAAGACACAATCTGAGACACTAGTTCTCAGGGAACCAGAAGAAACTTTGTGTTTTTTAATCCACTCTCAGTTATTTTCTCTTCTTCTCTCAGTGCTCAGCCTGATCTGCAGATCTGCTGAATACAGAAAGTTGTTTGGATGTAAAACAGTCCAAGACTTCAGTCTTT
>NW_023417046.1:35264-37529 GCF_002922805.2 Oryzias melastigma | reverse complement strand
ATCCACCACAATCTCCTTGGTCTTTTTAGCGTTTAAAGCCAAGTTTAAAGTCAAGTGGCACCATGACTCCAGGCGTTGCACCTCATCGTTGTTGGATATGAGACCGAGCACTGAGGTGTCATCGGCGAACTTAACGATGAGATTAGACTCGGAAGAGGAAAGGCAGTCATGGGTGAAGAGAGTGTATAGCAAAGGGCTCAGAACACACCCTTGGGGGACTCCAGTGTTGACAACCAGAGTAGAGGAGGTGTTCTTGCCTACTCTGACACTCTGTGTACGATTAGTGAGAAAGTCCACAATCCAGTTGCACAGAGAGGAATTGAGTCCCAGTTAGTGGAGTTTGGACCTGAGTTTAAATGGCCGGATGGTATTGAAAGCTGAACTGTAGTCTACAAAGAGGAGCCGGGCATAGGTGTTCTCGCGCTCCAGGTGCTCCAGTAGTGTGTGCAGCACTATGGGGATGGCGTCCTCAGTTGACCGGTTCTCTCTATATGCAAACTTTCTTTGATTTTATATATGGATGTCAGACAGGGTAAAAACTGGTAAAGAATTGATCAGGGTCTATGTCATCTTGCTGGTTGCTACCATTATCACTGAATATATGAAGGTCAGGTTGCTGACGGTTCAGATCTCTCTGAAAGTTGTGCTCACAGTTGACTGTTGTAGAGATTGTGTTGGTGTTATCAGCCATTGTTAGTGAAGTTTGCCTCCTGACCTCGTAGACCAGCATTCATACTTATCTCCTGTTTAGACTGCAGTGGGAACAAACTTCTCCAGCTCCTCCAGGCTTCTGATGATGATGACCTTGGCTTGCTCAGGAGAGCCGCAAAGGTTGGCGAAGAGTTTCCCATCACGTGTCCAGGTGTTTTAGAATTTAACAATTTTTCTCAGGTAGCGGGCTCTTCAGGCGATGTCAGCATTGCGTTTAGTGAGATTCTCATTGATAAAAACGTTGGATCCCTTCAGGTTTCTTCCTTGCTTCAATAAAGCAACTTTGTGCTTCCGATTGTATTGAATGATATTCACGTTAGCCTGCTGTGAGGCAGAAAACCTTGTCATTCTGGAACACTAGAATTCTAGAAAAAATGAGAGGTAACAGAGGATAACAGCTAATGTTTAATTAACCTGGAAATTCTTGGTGATTCATTTTAATATGATTGGAATGCAGAAAAGAGACAACACAAGATTGCTTTTTTGATATGTGCTTCCTGAAACTGTCGAAGCAGGAACCAGCCTGGAAGTAGGAAAGAGTCTGTCGCAGAAGAGAAAGGCAGTCAGCAGTTTGTGTTCGGAATATCAGGTCTTTCTCTTTGAGTTCTTCTGAGCAACATGGATGTGATATCTCTGCACGTGACCAAAGCAGGAGGATTT
Organism: Oryzias melastigma; assembly: GCF_002922805.2. NCBI lineage: Eukaryota > Metazoa > Chordata > Actinopteri > Beloniformes > Adrianichthyidae > Oryzias > Oryzias melastigma. Next base: position 36,158 of record NW_023417046.1, on the reverse strand, counting down.
TAAACCTAACATCAGTTTCTCAATCAGAGAAACACGCAAAACTGATACTGAGATTTTCTGTGCTGGTAGAACAACTTCTTGTCTTGGTTGTTAAGTGTTGGCCATTTCTAAAAATAAAAAAATTCTGTATTGGACTATACAACAATAAGCTAATCCATGCAAACGGTTTTACAAATTGACAGGTCAGATTCAGAAACGGTACATTGTACACAATTTTTTAGTCAAATGCAAATAAACCCTCATTCTTCATTGGATGAAACAGAGACATTCTTTTCATCAACAACTACTGGTGTTTGCATAATAAGCGCCCTTGCATGGTAGGCCTCAGTGTGTGTTGTGTTTTTATACTGAGGTCAGATTTCCCAGCCAAAAAAGTACATTCATGCCGCAGGATGTTTTACAGGGTTTTGACCGGGAAAAATGCTCGCGTTAAGTCGGGAGATGTTTTTCATGACTGCTCTGTCTTCTGACACAATGGATGCGTTGTCAGAGAAAGGCAGTATCCTCACTGCTGTACTATTTTGGCTTAAACAAGATCAAGTTCACCTAAGCCGGGGGTCGGCAACCTGCGGCTCCGGAGCCGCATGCGGCTCTTTAAGCACTCCTTTGCGGTTCATTGGCGCTTTTTCAAAAATGTTTGAAAAAAATAAAAAATGCTGGAAGGAAACATATTCTAGCGATTTGGGTGGGAGCAGAACCAAGCAGATGGCTGGCAGATTTGAATTCAGAGATCACTTGTGTCCCATACAATGTTCGACCCCAAGTGATTGCAAGCAGCAGTGTACACGCAGACCATGTAATCAGATGGTGACAACATTGTGACCACCATTTATTTCACAGCAGAGAACCACTGAACAGCCGACACTGTGAGGAGCCTCACTCATACACACACCA
>NW_023417046.1:34037-35236 GCF_002922805.2 Oryzias melastigma | reverse complement strand
TGTTTGAATTCTTCCTGCACCTGGAGTGAGAATGAGGGAGAGACTGAGGACGACCCCCTCTCGTTGTGTCTTTGAGGGATGTCAAAATAAAAGCTCAAATGTTCATTATGAGGCTATTCAGCTTTTGTCAGATAGTTTGACGCTGCAATGTCTCACCAACTTCTCATGAGGCCAAAAATGAAGCTTATATGACACGAGGACACGCGGCAGGAGAAATCGTTTAAATAATCGTTTATTTGACACATTCTCCATGTGTTACTTACAATGTAAGACTTTTATAAGCCATTTCATTGTATGCGGCTCCAGACACATTTGCTTTTTATTGTACTGGTCCAAAGTGGCTCTTTCAACACTTTGGGTTGCCGACCCCTGACCTAAGCTGAGAAACAATCAACACAATAACCAAAAAACAGCTTCGCTGAGGACTGTAAAGGGCTGTGAGTTAGTTATAATGACCCCTATCTACTATTTTACAGCAAAGGTTTGGGAATTTTCCCTCTAACTTGCTGCTACATGCAAATCCACTGGGTTGACCTTAAAACATGCACTCATTTACACACATCAGCACACCAGCAGCCTTTGAGGCAGCAGGATATGGCCTCTCCAAGTCCAAAGCCCTGGTCTGTTTTGCTTGGCACTAAGGGGAGCAAAGCCTGCTGGGGGAAAAGCAGCAGCTCGCTGGTTGATCTGGACTCATCCTGCCTTCACTTTAGAGCACACAGACATGCTCACATTAAACTTTCCCATCTGCATTCATGTCTGATATGTTGAAATAAAAGTACACACTGGCGAGTAGAGAAGAAACAGTCCATGGTCACCCAGGGTGTCCAGCCTGTTCTGTACTTGTTGATGGGATGAGTGTGATCATGCTCCTGAGTTCTGGGAGAGCAGTCCAGCCTGAACTGGATCGTATATAGGAAGTACTACTGGGTTGCAAAAAGGCCAAAGTCCCATTGACTTACATTGAGAAACAGACAGTTATTTCTCAGTCATTTTATATGTCAGAATAATCATTCTTCCTCTGCTGCTTTCTGCTTAACTTCTTTTTTCTAATCCTAATTTTTTTTAAAGATTTTTTTCAATTATCACAAGTTCTTAGAGTTATAAATTGACCAATCAGATGGTTCAATAAGCGTTTGTGGGTCTGACATCGAACGTCTGGGGGGTTTGATTGACACATGACGGGTAGCCAATGGGAG
>NW_023417046.1:12323-33247 GCF_002922805.2 Oryzias melastigma | reverse complement strand
CGCTCTGTCCATTATTTTTACAGTCTATGGTGCGCAGGCAGCCAGAGGGGGAGAGAGAGGGCAGCCTCCTGATAATTTTAATGCTTCACCTGTCGTCATCTTCACCTGCCATCATGAGACGTAGACTAATGGTAGAAATATTTGTCCACTATAAATGCATTCATATGATTCTAATCAATTTAATCATCACACAAAATGTCAGTATTCTGTGCATTTCCTTTTTTAATTACAGCATGAACAAAGTGAAACTTTGTGTACAACTTCACACTCCTCGCCGATGGAGTGTGGCGAGGAGTGAACTTGGCCTGGCAGAGTAGACGAGACGTAGCTGGACCCAGGTCGGCACGTGGATGACAGAGATCTGGAGACAGAGGTTTTCGATGGTGAGATGTAGCAAAGAGTCGTAACAGCATAAGGGTTCAAACATGAGAGGCCAGGGTACTGCACCAGGTAAGGTACCGAACTGGCGAAGAATGCTGGGGAAGGCTCCTCTTAAGTAGGCAGGTGAAGAGATGATGAGTGCCGACAGCTGGGTACAATCAGGAAGTGGAGCAGGAGCACAGGTGCCACATGACAATTTTAAGATTTTTTTGTCAACCTTCTGGTTAAGTTCAGCAGTAATATAAACAACATAAAAAGCATAAAGAATCATTCTTGTTTTTGATAATTTAACAGCAAAACCTGAAAATTCTCTCCACAGTTTTCTATTCTCAAAGTTCTTCAACATTTTATGTTCTAAGCATTACATATTGGTGCAGAGCCCGTATGAAAAAAGACGTTTGTTTCCGCAGCAGAATCAGCTGATTCACATTGATCACATTCGCACTTCAGCTGCGCGAGGCTGCGTTTCTCCGGTTCAGAGTAAGCTGGAGTTTCGTTAATTCAACTGTTAAAGAGTTACCATAACCAAAAGAATGTAAACACTGGATCTAAAGCTCTGGTGTTGAAGCAAATTCATTTTTTCTGAAGTTCTGTCAGTGAGCAGAACTTCAGTCTCAGTGTCTGAATAGAAAAAAAGCTCTTATTCCTCTTATTTTGAAGCTTCACCTACATGAAGATGTGTTTACTTCAGGTGGCAGTACTGGACCTCTTTCGGTTTTATTTTCGTTCGTAAACTTAAAATCCTATATTAATCTGCATTTCAGAGCAAAAATACATTGTCCCCAGATAATATTTTGATAATATTTTACTACAATGTACTACGTTTATAAAGATCGCGAATCAGCGATCTTGGACATTGCGAATATTTGTACTCGAATTTTGCGAGTAACTCCAGTAACCAGACCTAGTGGGACAGCTCGTTAACTTTCATTGTTTTTTTTGCTTTAATTTTATTCATTGGTATTTTTTCCTTTAATGTTTTTTTATTGTTTGGTGATTGTATTTATATTTGACTTTATGTTCAGGACTTTGGTTGTTCCTGCTTCTGTAAGTGCTACACAAATACATTGATTGATTGATTTGTTAATATCTCCTGACTCAAGGCTCAGATTTATGATGCCTTAGATTGTTTTTCAAACAATTTTCACAAAAAATAAAAGAAAGTCATCAGAATAATCTGAGACTACATCATTCTTAAACAAAAATAATTAGCTCCCTCTCAATCCCACAGCATGTGTCCTATCTTTGTTTCTATCTGCCAAGGCAGCACAGAAGCATAAGAGAAGCAGAATGAATAACTGTCCCACCTCAGCACACCTGAAAAAGAGCAAGTAGAATACCATTGATTAAATTCCAATAACAATTAGTTGTTAGAAGGCTGTGTCATGGAACAACCTGCTCCTACCGTCTCCAGTCACCAGAGGGAGCGCTCACCAGAGTTTTGAGCTCACCACCTACCATCACCTGGACTCATCAGCTCATCACCTCCTCAGCTTATAGTCTGGCTCCACACTTCACTCTCTGCGAAGCTTTGTTTGTGCCACCCTGCCTGCATCTCTGAGTGTTTACTCCTGACCTGACCTTCTGCCGACGACCCTGCTACTCTGATTGCCTGCCGCCTGCCGCCTCCCCCTGACCCTCGCCTGGACTCTGACTCCTCTTCTCGCTCGTTTCGGATGATCCCATGCCCGTGTATGACCTCTGCCTGTCTGACCCTGCTTATTCTGTGAACTGTTAATAAACCTGCTGCACGTGGAACCAGCTGTCTGCCTGTTTGTGACAGGCTGCTAGAAGTTAGAAGCTGGGAAAAGTATGCTGCACTGGGGTTCTGTCCTCCATTTTCATCTATTTCTCCTCTCCTTCATTCTGTATTGTTCATTTCACAATTAATTCTGCATGCCTCTGTTGGTGCAGTGTGATTCACATGTTGTTGTTCTTTCCCACTCCCTTCCGGAGAGAGCGGGAGAGATTTCAGTTTCCAGGAGGCTCTTCTGTTCCTGGCAGTGGACCTCGTCACTGGCTCGTTTCAGGTCTCGCACTGAGAAAGATTCCAGGTGGCTCGTCGGTGTTCCTGTTCTTGGCAGTGGACCTCGCCTCTGGCATGTCTCGCATCCCAGCTGTCCCCCAGCCCACCTGGATGATGAAGCTCATCTGCTACACTATTTAAATATGTAGTTGTAGAGTTAGATAATCTGATTCTTCTTTTACAGTCCTGGTAAATCGCCTGTCCATCCTGGTAGAGGATCTATCGTGGACATCCCTGAGGTTTCTTCTTTTTTCCCAAAATGTGTGTTTTTTTTTTTTAGGAGTTTTTCCTCACCAAGAAGGAGGGTCTAAGGTCACTAATGCCAGGTTAAATAAGTTAGCCTGGTTTAGCAACCACCTGCTGTGTATATTTTAGGAGTGACTTTATGTCAGTCCTAAAATACGTGATACTGAGCTATATAATATAAATAAATAATTTATATCAATAAAACTGACTTGAATTAAATTGAATGTGCTACAGCACCTTTTGCATGTAAATACATTTTAGTTTGTGGCTGTAAGCTACAATCAAGCTGAGAAGTGTAAGAGATGTTTGTTAACAGCTAACATGTCTGTGCAGCTCATGGTCATTGAGAAAATGTTTATTTTGATGGACAAGCCAAGAGCAACAGATGGTTTGAGTTAGGAACGAAATGGAGATTCAGCCAGCATATGGTTTTGGTTTAGCCCCTTCTCTTCCTCTGTCCCCTGTCTCCATCATCTGCCTGTCTCTCTTCAGGGTTTGTTGTTACCTCTGTCTTCATTTCCTGGAATCCCTCCTTCAGCTCTCATGCCTCACCCCATGACCACCCTCCTAAATATTTTAAAGTCATCGTTTCTCTCGCAAAAGCAGCCTCAGAGGACTGGAGCTGACACCATAATAAATGTGCTTCATGTTTAATGGGTAGTGAATAATGCATCTGAAATATTTGGTAATCCTGGAGTTTCTGGTCATTTTGCTGTCTTCAAGAGTTTAAGCCCAGATTGGACCTTGTGTCTGGCTTCATTGTGGAGAAGGGAATCAAAGCTCAGTAAGGAGTTTGGTTCATCTGGCTGAAAGAGTCTCATATCTGCATCAAACCAGCACATAGTCATATACAGTACATTAGTAGAACAGAAATCAGATGAACTCTATGCTCCTGATTAGATCCATAAATGAAGGTGTTAGTGTTAGCATGGCTCACATACTTCTTTATGGATCTTGTTCTCCAGCTTGCAATTAAACTCTCATTGTGTCATCTGCCTGTGGTCTCTTCACACATAACAAGCTGCAGTAGTTTTAACCCTCATTCTTTTTGGTTTCAAGAAAGCTTGCCACAAAGAGGGGAATTCAGTCCCATCACAAAGTGTTTCCATAAGTTATTGAAGTGGTAAAAAAGTCGAGACTGATGTAAAGTTGTATCCATATCTTTTGATTCTGCAAGAATTTGCTAACCTACCTAGGTAGGTACTTACTGTAAATGTTTGCACAGAGATGTATTAGAACTTCTGGGCCAAATATGGACCTCTCTGGTTACATTATGACTTCACATATTCTTTTAAAAAAGCTTTATAAAAAGGATTTTAACTGTTCTCAGCTATGCTTGACTCAAACCTATCACTCTAGTTCAGCGGTTATATAGCCACTTTTTGACTTGTGGGCCACTAAGGTTTTTAAAATTTGATGGAAGGGCTGGACCAGGAGCAGATGTTTGGGTAATCCACCTCATAAGAGAAAGAAATAGCATCCCGTCTGGAAAAAAACTTGTCTTAATTTTGATTGAAAATAAAACTCAACACTTTGGAGCTTTGATTTCAAAACTGTAAATTTTGTTCTCACTTTAGTGCCAAATGCAACAATGAGTTGAGCTCAGGGAAAAACGCAAATTATAGAAACGCTGCATTCATATGGTGTTGAAGTAATCTGAAAAATGATTGTCGGATTTGGAAAATACACATGAACGTTATAAAAAACAACAAACTCAGGTACATTTATTCATACTGCACCATCTATGGGCAGACACCAGAAAAGAAAACAATAATATGGGTTATCATCATAACTGATTACATTTTGGCGGGCTAGATTAAATAGCTTTATGGGCCCCAGGGCGTAGTTTTTCCACCCCTTCTCTAGTTACAATCACACCACTGAACAACAGCTTCCAAAGAAGTTGAATCCAGTTTCCTTGACAGGGCAGAGGACACCACAGACTGAACTTTCCAGAGGAAGTGGTCTGTCACAGACACCAACAAATTCTGCTGGGATTCTTTTATGGTTAACCCACATAACCCAGACAAACAAACATCCATGTGTCTCCAAAGGTTCACAGAGAGTTACCAGAGGAGTCTTTGGGGAACACGATTTTCCCTAGAAGGTTGTTTGATGTCACTCATTATCAGGATTGGGCATAGATTTCCCATCACTCAAGGCTCGAGGAACTGTTTGTTGCTTGGAATGATTCTTTGTCAAGCAAAGAAGCATGCAAACCAGATTACTCACTAAAACAACAGCAAAACATGTCACCAGCTCAAAACAAAAGCTGTAGAAAAAAGGCAATGAAGCAAAACAAACAACACAAAGTCCCCGGATTCCACTCACCTGATTCCCATCGACGCTCATCCGCCAGTCTAAGCAGCATGCAGAGCCTCGCTCAGTACAAAGTACTGCTTGTGCCGTATTCCCTGCATTACGAGCATTATTATACTGACCCGAGATTCTGTTTTCCTGACCATGTTTCTGCCTTGTGAGGTATTTTGACAGTTTGTTAACAGGAGAGATTTGCATTTAAGACAAAGAAAAGTCGCATTTCAAGGAGACAAGTTAAATGTAAAATGAAATGCTATATTCATATTTTTTCTGCAAAGCTGTGCACAAAGTATACATTTGTATAAATAAAACTCTTCATTATAAACACACTCTCAACATCATCTGTATCCTCCACAAATTCCAAGTGAGATATACACAGACACTGCTCCTCATAGCAATCATACTAAAACACATTAGCTGGTAGCTCCTCCCACCACTTCAAGTGAGGGACTGTAGTTTCAATGGGTGAGGTCAGAGAAGATCGGCAGCTGTATGAAGATGGAGCTGGAGTGTTTTGGCAGGAATGGAGTGAATAAACTGTGTGGGTCCTGGAGTGTTGTACCTTCAGTTTCCCAAAACACTCCAGCTCCACCAGCTCCCTCTAAATCTGCACAGCTGCAGTTTCCACATCCACGGCTGATGGGTTAGGAAGCAACTCAAACTTCTTTTTTTGCTCTTCAAAGTCACCAGAGCGCCGGGCGAACTCAGTGTGCTCAATTTATCATCAAATTGATGTTTGTCTCATAGTGCCATCTTAGATTAACCTCTTTAACCCTTTAACACCTGAGGTGTAACCGGTCACGCTTAAGCACAAAATCTTTAACAAACTGTAACTTTTCAACCGTTAACAGTATCATTCCAGTTGGCTGTGAAGGAGAAAAGCGGCTTCAGCTGCTTTTCTCCTTCAGAATCTGCTGGATTCAAGTTGATCGTGTTAAGGGCTGAAAAGTTACAGTAAATCAAAAAACATAAACACTGGAGCTCCGGTGTTAAAGGGTTAGTTACAGCCACAATAGCTCCACAAATGAGACACTCGGGTTTACGGAGGATGTCAGAAAACATTTATTCTGCCTCCCGTGGGTTTTTGTTTACAGAATTAACTTTTGTGTTTGGTATTGTGAGGACCAGCTTCACAATAACTTGCAGATTGACATGGGAACTGTTTGGTAAGGGAGCTGAAGCGCTGCATTATGGGAACTGTAGTTAATATGTTATTAATGTTACATATTGCCAAGCCACTGATAACAACAATATAAAATAATCCCATGTGGATGTGGCCTGCAAACCTCAAGTTTGACACGTGTGCTTCAGTCTCTGCAATTGTTCCCTCCTGAGGGGAATTTTGTTTTCTTATCCCACTTTGTGGCATTGTTAGTTTTTGTTTTAAACTTTCTTTTCTTTATCTTGTCTTATCCATCAGCTCAGCAAACATATCAGAGCTTAAGGCCTCTTGGGTGGGACAGATTTCACCATTACAATAGGGGGTTATGAATCTTCTGTCACACTAACTGTGTATTTGTATAAAAAAGAGGGTCAAGGAAGTTAGGGAATGAAATGTCAAGATTCAGACGAAATGTAAAGATCCAGTCAGAGGGGTGGGGCTGAGGAGCAGGAGTGTTATCATTACTGGAGCTGCAGATCATGATGTGAAACTTCTGAAACTTACATAGATTGACCAATCACAAAATACTTCAATTCAACCTTTAAGGGGCGGCATACAGACATTTTTTGACTGTATTTTCAAGAATTAAACAAGTTTATTTTAAGTTATCAAAGAATTGGCAATGACCAACAGACAGCACTTTTAAGGCCTCATTTATAGAGTTCAACATTTCTTGCAGCAGACACCCTTAAACCATCTCAGACCGGTACTGAATATATAAAATGTGTATTGTGAAAAATGTATTGAATTGTCGAACGCGTATTGAATGATTCAGTTTTATAGTTTAAGTTTAAGTTTATTAAATTTATATGGCACCTTAAAATGACCTTAGTAAAACAAGGCACCGCACATTAAAAGTTCAAAGAACAATAAAATCACAGCCAAAAAGTTAAAAACAGATGAAAATAGAAAAAAATTAAATTACATAAAATACATACAAACACCAGATAAAAACAAAGATAAAACAATAAACAATAAAACACATCAGCAGAACAGAGTCTCATACAGTGTCAAATGCCTGGCCGTAAAAATGGGTTTTAAAGTGTTTTAAAAATGGACATTGAAGATGCCTGTGGAATGCTCAGTGGTAAAGCGTGTTCCACAGCTTCGGTGCACAGATTGAAAACGCTCATTCCCCCCTGAGCTTCCTCTTAGACTTCGGTACCTCCAGGAGACGCTGATCAGCTGACCTGAGGCTCCGGGTCGGGGTGTAGGGATAGAGAAGCTCAAAGAGGTACAGTTGTTTAAAGATTCTTCTTTTTTTCCTTTCGGCTTTTCCCTTCAGGGGTCGCCACAGCGAATCAGTTTCCTCCATCTAAGCCTGTCTTCAGCATCCTCCACTCTAACACCAGCCACCTTCATGTCTTCATTCACTGCATCCATAAACCTCCTCTTTGGTCTTCCTCTAGACCTCTTTCCTGGCAGCTCTAGACTCAGCATCCTTCTACCAATATATTCACTGTCTCTCCTCTGAACATGTCCAAACCATCTCAGTCTGGCCTCTCTGACTTTATCTCCAAAACCTCTAACATGTGCTGTCCCTCTGATGTATTCATTCCTGATCCTATCCATCCTGGTCACTCCCAAAGAGAACCTCAGCATCTTCATCTCTGCTACCTCCAGCTCTGCTTCCTGTCTTTTCTTCAGTCCCACTGTTTCTAGTCCAAACAACATGGCTGGTCTCACCACAGTCTTGTACACCTTTCCTTTCATTTGTGCTGAAACTCTTCTGTCACACATCACACCTGACACTTTTCTCCACCCATTCCAACCTGCTTGCACTCTCCTCTTCACTTCTTTTCCACACTCTCCATTACTCTGTACTGTTGACCCTAAATACTTAAACTCCTCCACCTTCTTTATCTCTTCTCCCTGTAACCTCACTCTTCCACTCTGGTTCCTCTCATTCACACACATGTACTCTGTCTTACTGCGGCTAACCTTCATTCCTCTCCTTTCCAGGGCAAACCTCCACCACTCTAACTCCACCTCCACCTGTTCCCTGCTCTCACTACAAATCACAATATCATCTGCAAACATCATAGTCCATGGTGATTCCTGTCTAACCTCATCCGTCAGTCTGTCCATCACCATTGCAAACAGGAAGGGGCTCAGAGCTGATCCCTGATGTAATCCCACCTCCACCTTGAACTCCTCTGTCACCCCTACAGCACACCTCACCACTGTCTTACAGCCCTCATACATGTCCTGCACTGCTCGGACATACTTCTCTGTCACTCCAGACTTCCTCATACAATACCATAGTTCCTCTCTGGGCACTCTGTCATAAGCTTTCTCCAGATCTACAAAGACACAGTGGAGCTCTCTCTGACCTTCTCTGTACTTCTCTATCAACATCCTCAAAGCAAATGTTGCATCTGTAGTGCTCTTTCTTGGCATGAAACCATACTGCTGCTCACAAATGTTCACTTCTGCTCTTAGTCTGGCTTCCACTACTCTTTCCCACACCTTCATTGTATGGCTCATCAGCTTTATTCCTCTGTAGTTACCACAACTCTGCACATCTCCCTTATTCTTAAAAATGGGCACCATCACACTTCTCCTCCATTCCTCAGGCATCTTCTCACCACCTAAGATCCTGTTGAACAACCCGGTCAAAAACTCCACTGCCATCTCTCCTAGACACTTCCATACCTCCACAGGTATATCATCAGGACCAAGAGCCTTTCCACTCTTCATCCTCTTCAAAGCCCCTCTCACTTCACCTTTACTAATCTTTCTTACTTCCTGCTCCACAACCGTCACCTCTTCTACTCTTTGTTCTCTCTCATTCTCTTCATTCATCAACTCTTCAAAGTATTCTTTCCATCTTTCCATTACACCACTGACACCTGTCACCACATTACCATTCCTATCCTTGATCACCCTAACCTGCTGCATGTCCTTCCCATCTCGATCTCTCTGCCTTGCTAGTCTGTACAGGTCAGTCTCTCCCTCCTTACTACCCAACCTAGCGTACAAGTCATCATAAGCTCTTTGTTTGGCCTTTGACACCTCTACTTTCACCTTACGCTGCATCTCCCTGTACTCCTGTCTACTCTCCTCAGTCCTCTCAGTGTCCCACTTCTTCTTAGCTAGTCTCTTACTCCGTATACACTCCTGCACCTCCTCATTCCACCACCAAGTCTCCTTATCAACTCTCTTTCCTGATGACACACCAAGTACACTCCTACCTGTCTCCCTGATCACATTAGCTGTAGTTATCCAGTCATCTGGGAGTACCTCCTGACCACCCAGAGCCTGTTTCAACTGTTTCTTAAAAGTCATGCAACAATCTTCTTTTTTCAGCTTCCACCAGTTTGTCCTCTTCTCTGCCTTTGCCCTCTCTTTCTTCATCTTCTTCACCACCAGAGTCATTCTACACACCACCATCCTGTGCTGTCTGGAAACACTCTCACCAACCACTACTTTACAGTCACTGATCTCCTTCAGATTACACCGTCTACACAAGATGTAGTCTATCTGTGTGCTTCTACCTCCACTCTTATAGGTCACTCTATGTTCCTGTCTCTTCTCAAAGAATGTATTCACTATCGCCATTTCCATCTTTTTTGCAAAATCAACCACCATCTGTCCTTCTACATTCCTCTCCTGGATACCAAACCTGCCCATCACCTCCTCATCACCTCGGTTTCCTGCACCAACATGACCATTGAAATCTGCACCAATGACAACTCTCTCATTTCCAGGGATGCTCATCATCACTTCATCAAGATCCAACCAGAACTTCTCCTTCTCTTCCAGCTCACATCCTACCTGTGGGGCATACCCACTAACAACATTGAACATGACACCCTCCATTTCTATCTTCAGACTCATCACTCTATCTGACACTCTTTTTACCTCCACAACACTCCTAACAAACTCCTCCTTTAGGATAACTCCTACTCCATTTCTCTTCCCATCTCCACCATGATAGAACAACTTGAACCCTGCTCCTAAACTTCTAGCCTTGCTACCTTTCCACCTGGTCTCCTGGACACACAGTATGTCTACCTTTCTCCTCTGCATCATGTCCACTAACTCTCTACCCTTTCCTGTCATAGTTCCAACATTCAAAGTCCCAACTCTCAGTCCAACACTAGTGACTTTCCTCTTCTCTCTCTCCCTACGAACCTGCCTTCCTCCTCTCCTTCTTCCACCAACAGTAGTCCAATTTCCACCGGCACCCTGTCGGTGAACAACACTGATGGCGGTCGTTGTTAACCCGGGCCTCGACCGATCCGGTATGGATTTCGTAGGTCTGATTCGCATATTTGATTTGGCAAGACTTTAAGTCGGATGCCCTTCCTGACACAACCCTCTGTATTTATCTGGGCTTGGGACCGGCACAATGAGACCCTGGCTTGGGCCCCCTCGTGGATACATTAAAGATAAAAAAAAAAATAATCCTAAAATTGATTCTAAAATTCACAGGCAGCCAGTGAAGGGTAGCCAGGATGGGGGTGATGTGGTCCCTCTTACGCGCTCCAACCAGAACCCGAGCTGCAGTGTTCTGGACCAGCTGGAGACGTGAGAGGGACGACTGGCTAACTCCAAAATAAAGAGAGTTACAGTAATCCAGCCGGGATGTGATAAAAGCATGGATTACTGTCTCAAAATTTCGTTTAGATAAAAATGGTTTCACCTTCACCAGCTGCCAGATAAAAGAAGCTGGATTTTACCACTGAGCTGACTTGACCATCAAGTTTAAAATCACTGTCCATCTTAAAACCCAGATTTGACACGGACTGTCTGAGATGAGGAGTCAAAGGACCCAGCTCCACTGAGGAAGGGTCACAGGAGCTGCTAGGACCAAACACCAGCACTTCCGTTTTTTTATCGTTAAAACTTAAAAAGCTGAGGGCCATCTAGTCTTTGATGGCTTGGAGACAAGACAGTAGTGTTGTAATGGAGCCTCCTTTCCTTATTGGTAGATAAATCTGACTATCGTCAGCGTAACAATGAAAGGAGACTCCGTGTTTTCTGAGGATGGAACCCAGGGGAAGGAGGTACAGGGAGAATAAAAGTGGTCCTAAATTTTTTATTGAAGATTGTTGCATCCCTAATATATATATATATATATATATATATATATATATATATATATATATATATATATATATAATTATTGTGAATTGGCATTTGGCGGCGCCCCCTCCAGCAGATGGTCCCCTATCCCCAGGGCCTGGCCACAAAGTCTATAATTTATCACACCTATGCAGGGCTACTTTTGCTTGTACGGTTATGAAATTAACTCAAGTAAAGTAAAATTTGTTTCTTGAAGTGTTTTTGTTTGGTTATGTTGAATGTAATTACATTTTGGATAGTCCTGACAAAGCAGACAAACTGTGTGAGAGCACACTCACTCATGAGGGGGTAAGAAATCAAATGCCTGTCATGTGGCACATCTGTGTTGAATTACAGAAACATTGCTACATCAGAAGTCAAAATGCATAAACAACATGAAAGGAAAAAAAAAAGCAGACATTTGGAGGGAATTTTCTTGGCAGCCTAAATACCTGTTCCACCTGTTGTAAATGTATTTCATTAAAGCTCTTTGAACTTTGGTGAACTCCAATTCTTCTTTAAATAGATGACACAGTCTGATCATAAAATCAAAGTGAAATTAATTTCCTTTTTGTGTACAAGAAACTGCCCTTTTTTATTGAATCCATATTTTTGAATAAAGTTTTCATTCATAAGTTTTTTGGGGACAGTAGACCGGTGTAGGTAGCAGATGTGCTCGGCCAGTCAGATCGGCTCGGGGGCTTGGGCATAGATGACGTGTAAGATTGTGATTGGTCCGGACCATTAGACCACTGTCACGTGACATGGGGAATGACACACGGATTCATCCCGAGTAAATTAGCCAACTCGTTTGTTGCAGTTGTGTGACGTCATCACTAGTCGCAAGCCCCCGAGCCGATCTAACAGGGCGAGCACATATGTTACCTACACCGGTCGGACGGTTTCACAGATCGCTTTCCAACCACCTTCACCCCCACCCCCGCCCCAGATGACTTACGATGTGATGTGCAGACCTTTGCAGGAGGTTCAAACTGGAACGCTTTGACCCCTGTCGAGCTGCTAGGAAGGTCTCCTCCAGCATCCTCACAGGCTAACTCAATAAAGAAGGTTAAATGTACTTGTGAGGAATGTTGACCTCGATCACTTGGTTTTTCTCTTTGCTTCAGTTACACTGAAGTCACAGTTGAAGCATGTGCAGGTGAAACTTGTGCTAACCCACTGAGAGCACTCATTTGTTATTGAAGGCAAAGACCAAATGTTAAAAAAAGGGTACGTTTTCCCTCTTCTGCAATTCTCAGCAAATAAAAAAATATAAGGAAATAAGCCAACAGAGGAACTGAGGTCCACTGGGAGAGAAGAAAACGGGCTGTGTTTTACCCCTGAGGCTGAGTTGGAAACCTGAACAGAGTTCCTGAGCTCCTAATCTGTCAGTTTAGTAAATGCTCAGTTAAATCAAATTTAGTGCCTTTGCAGGGGTCTTGGTGAAGAAGTTGTTGATGACTATCATGGTCTGTTTCAACTTAAAAAGGAAAGAAAAGTTAAGAGTTATCCTTTTTTTGACATTATTTCACAATGTGCTCGCTAAAATGTCTAATTTATTTCTGAGTAAAGACCTGCTCCTACGGTCGATGAGAGAATGACACATGCAGTCGTTGAGCTTAAGTCATGATGGAAAAGCAGGTAATGAAGCATCAACTCCTAATTCTCTCTTTGGTTTTCCTCAGTCTCTGTGGCTTGGAGCTGTTCTACTCTCCTTCTCTGCTGGCCATGTCGTGTCAGCAGGTTCAGTAACTCATGCTGTTGGACTGATCCAACACATTCACTTTCTCCCTCCCATGAACCAGCAGACACCAGGGAACTAAACATAAAACATCCATGTAAGAAAAATCCATAACACAAACCTGCAAAAGCCTTTAACCCATTTAAAGGTTTACCAAACAGGACAGTTGGAGGGTGACTACACTCTCAGCCCAGATTTGAAAAATGCAAAAAAGGGGGCGGAGCTAGCCGAAGCTGGCTCATCGTGGGGAGATGTGGTCTGGATGTGGGGCCAGCAAATGCCAGTGGAGCTCCACGGTGCTGGGCAGTGAGCACAGGGCCCACTACAGGACGTGGGGCCCTCAGGCCACCTTCATGAAGTCTGTTCCTGATTGTTTGGGTAGAGACATTCACACCAGTGGCCCTCTGGAGGTCATTCTGTAGGGCACGAGCAGTGCTCAGCCTGTTCCACAAAGGAGCAGGTATGGGTCCTGCTGAGGGGTTGAGGACCTTCTACGGCCCTGTCCAGCTCTCCCAGAATAACCACCAGTCTCCTGAAATCTCCTCCATGTTCTGGAGATTGTGCTGGGAGACACATTAAACCTTCTTGCTGCAGCACGTGTGGATGTGCCATCCTGGAGAAGTTGGACAACCTGTTCAACTTCTGTAGGGTTAAGGAATCTCCTCATACTGCCAGTAGAGATAATTATCAAGCCAAAATCAGCACGAGTGGAAAACCAGCCAAAAAAGATCAAGAGGGAGAAACTTGAAATGACCTCCACATGTAACACCAGTCCTGTTTGGAGGGTTTTCTAATTGTTGCCACTGAAGTGCACCTGTTGTTAATTCCATGAACACCAATACAGCTGAAATTGATTAACGAAGCCCTCAGCTGCTTAACCAACCAGAAAATTATCAGATAGGTTTAATTCAATTCATGCCAGGCCCAATAATAAAGTGCTCCTTTAATTTTTGTGAGCAGTGTATATATGTGTGTGGTCTAGCTCTTCTGCCGAACTTTAGAGGCCTTTGTGGCCTACGCGTTGAAAAGTTTGCCCACCCCTGATTTAGATGATCATATGTGACAGGGTGTCTTTTATTTTGAAAGGAACTTCCCTCAAAAGTAAAAAAAAAAGACTGTTTTGGTTTTATTCATGCAAATTGAACAACAGTTCATTTACGTTTATCATAGTAGTAACAATAGCATACATGCAAATCAGTGTCTTATTTTTTGAAAGGGTGAAACAAGACTTTGTGGTTCGTACTGGATTGTAGACAGTAAGAAATTGTAACACAGACTTGGAGGCGTTCGGATCCATATGCAGTGTTTTTTATTTATGCTTGGCAATGTGTTGGGAAGGCAGCGGTGGTCTGACAGGCGGAGGTCAGTGCCGTCATAGAAGCATCAGAGGCGAGAGCAGACGGTGGTCGAAGGCAGGCGGAGGTCAACACGGCGAGGGTTTGTCAGAGGCTGGTGTAGACGATGGTCAGGGACGGGCAGGAGTCGAGGCAGGCGGCTAGCAGGAGAGTACACAGGATCAGAACAGGGTCGAGACTGGAAGAAGCAGACAGCTGGGAACACGCTAAGTAAAGGCTAACGGCTCAATACTTCACGGTGTGTTTAGGTGGGAGCTTGGTTTAAATGCTGTGGAGACTGATGAGGGATTGGCAGCAGCTGAGGGATGATTAATACTCTGGGGACTGTGCACGTGGATGACCCGAGGGGTAGACAGCAGGCGGACTCCTGACAGAGCCCCCCCCCCGAGGAGCGGCTCCGGACGCTGGAGTCCTGGCAGAGTTGTGGTCGGCCACGGGGCCGCAGCGCAGGAGCTGAAGAATGGCGTCAGTGAAACTCAATAAGGAGAGAGGGATCAAGGACATCCTCGCGGTCCACCCAGGACTGTTCCTCTGGGCCGAAACCCTCCCAGTCCAGGAGATATTGAAGACCTCTTGTAGAGGTCACATGGGTCTGAGCTGAGACGTTGGACCCGCCGTCTTCCTTGCCACCCTGGATGCATTGATGGACACAGATGGAGGAGGGAAACAAGAGCCGTCGAGCTGACCAGTCTATGGAGGGGTTGTGTTTTTCCAGCCAGTGAAGCCCCAATATGATTGGGCAGCGAGGAGAATCAATCGTGAAGAGCCGAATGGTCTCGTGGTGGTCAGTCAGGGTGATGAGCTTGATGTCTTCTGTGATGTATTGAATCTGCCCTGAGCCCAGTGGTTGGCCGTCGAGGGCGGAAACAGCTACGTGAGCATTGCAGGTGAGAAGAGGAATTCTATGCTTGCGGGCAAATAAAAGTTACCTGCAGCACCTGAGTCCACCATGGCCTGGGTTTGTATAGGGTACTCATGCACCATCAAAGACACTGAAATTTAAAAAGTCATAGGCAGGTCGCTTACCCGCTCGTTGTAACGACGCGGAGGACGGATGGGGCAGGTGGCTCGCAGATGTCCTGGCTGGCCGCAATAGAGACACAGGTTCTCGCGGCGATGCGTCTCTCGTTCAGCGGGGGTGAGCTGTGTCGAACCCAGGTGCATAGGTCCGGGCTCCATGGTTTGGGAGAAAGAGAGAGGCGGCGAGTGCATCGCCGGAGAGTGAGGAGCTGTGAAGCGCGGATGCCTCGACCGCATCAGATGCGGAGAGCCGGATGGCCAGCTGGATGAGAGCCTCCACGCCTAGTCCTTCATCGCGACATGCTAGCTCCTTCTGCATGTCGCCCGATAATCCACGGCGGAAGAGCCGTTTAAGTGTGTCCGGGGTACAGTCTGTTTGGGCTGCCAGAGTCCGAAACTTCACTGCGTACGAAGCAACAAGCTGAGACTGTGGGTTGATGCTCATATTAGAGCCTCCCCTTCCTGAAAGACTCAGGAAATCTTCAATTTTCCTAACCATCTGACTCTCTGTTCCTCGAAGGGAATGACACTCTTTCAAAATCAGCAGTCGGCGGCACGAGTTCTGACGAGGACCAGGGGGCGGGAACACATTACACCAGTTTTAAAATCGCTGCATTGGCTCCCTGTGCGTTTCAGGATTGATTTTAAGATTCTTTTAATGGTTTATAAATGTTTTTATGGTCTTGGGCCTTCTTATCTCAATGATATTCTTTTAAAGTATAAACCCTCGCGCACCCTGAGGTCCTCTGGCACCGGCCTGTTAGTTGTTCCTAAGGTGAGGACCAAAACACATGGTGAGGCTTCATTTCATCATTACGGTTCTCGCCTGTGGAACAGCCTGCCAGAGAGCCTCAGAGCCGCAGAGACTGTTGAGGTTTTTAAGAAGAGGCTCAAGACACACCTCTTTAATCTGGCTTTTACCTGACCTTTTGTTGGTTTTGAATTTTGTCTTTTCTTTTTACTATTTATTTATCTATTTATTTTTAACTTTTATGTGAATCAAATGTTTTATAATTTATATTATTTTAGTCTATTAACCCTGCTCTTACTATTATTATACTCACATTATTTAATTGTTTGTTTTAATTGTCTTAAACGATTTTATTTATTTTATATTTTTCAAAAACTCCAGTGTTTCCTCTTGGGGATCCTCTGTTCCGGGGTTCCCTCTGCGGGTGTGCCATTGTTGCGGTGCCTGTTCTCATTGGGGCGGTGGGGGCCCTGCTCTGTAGAGTGGGCCCTGTGCTGCCCTGTGCTGGACGGGCGCTGCGTCGGTGGCCCGTGTGGTCAGACTGGGCCTTGGATTACATGGATCCCCGTAATACCGTTTCTTCACAGCAGTACCAAGCAAGACTGTTTTCTTAGACTGTTTTCTTAGGGCTGCAGTTCTTTGTGTATTTGCGTTTAACACACTGCCTTTTTCATGTATTTTATTTGATTTTATGATAAGTGCTTTGAGCTTCCTCCAAATGAAAGGCGCTATATAAATGAATAAAGTTTGAAGTTACCACCTGCTGTTCTCTGTTTTGCTGCTTTCTGCCTGTCTTCTTCCCACAGTTCTTAGCACCAAAAGTGGAAGATTTTGGCGTTTTTCTCAGTAAATTGTTTAGTTTTAACAAAATACTATTGCGCTGGACACAAAACATGAAGAAATTGTGTCAAAGTTGCACAATACTTTTCCATCAATTCTACAACCTATGCCTTTGTTCAGTGAGATCAGCTGCTATAAAATATTTCTAATGGAATTATTTGGGAATGTGAGCTTACTTTGTGAAACTGAAGCATAAAAATAAAATACCCTGCTTCAATTGAACACCAAAATCCCTTCATCCTGCTGCTGCACTGGGAAAAGAGACATGACGCAATGGCTCATGGCGATCTGCGGGGTAAGAGAAGTCAGATAGAGGGAGTTGGGCTGACAAACACTCATTTTCCGCCCTGATAGGCAGGGCAGTGGGAACTTCCCGTGTTCCCCATACTCACGTAACTTCTGCTGCCCCGCTTGTCCCCCAGCGCTTTGCACCGCGGCAAAAACGCCTCCCAATTGCATAACTCGCTCTCTCTGCTGATGGTGAAAGCAGTAATGTTAAAATAGTGTAAACAGACAAGTGTCTTGGGGCTGTTCTCCATAACAAAAGCAAAACAACTTCAGTGGTAAAAAATAAGAAAACCACAAATGTGTCAAAATATAGTTACAATTATTTGCAAGAATGCACTTTGTACCAAATCCCTTTCTATAAATGAACAATGCTCTGTTAAAAAAGCAAAGCTTCTCACTAACAAATGGTAAAAACGACTGATTTCAGGAAGTATATGTGTTGTTTTGGGTCTGTTCTTGCTCTGCTCTGCAGATCTTTTTGCTGAAGGAGGTTTGGACTCCATCCAGACTCCGCAACACAAGAGAATGCTACAACTTAGCAGAAACCAGTGATTGCTCTGCTGGATGTGGCTAATTTCTCCTGGATCACATGCTGAATGCAGGTTTTCTAAACAGTGTCAGGGGGAGGGATTCACACCTAAGAAGTAGTTGAAAACACACCCAACCCTAGTAAAAAAAAAAAAAAAAAAAAAGTAATAATAACTAACTTTTGAGCAGTATTTTACAAGCTTGTGAGGAGAAATTGGTTAGGAACAGACTTTGCTTTACCTTTTGAGCCGTCCCTGTTCTGATGGTGGCTTTGCATTTTGGATGTTGTGATTTGTGTCCAGGAAGGAGTGAGATCAGAGTCCACTTTGTCAAAAGTGCAAAACAGTATTTCCTCCACCCATTCCAACCTGCTTGCACTCTCCTCTTCACTTCTTTTCCACACTCTCCATTACTCTGTACTGTTGACCCTAAATACTTAAACTCCTCCACCTTCTTTATCTCTTCTCCCTGTAACCTCACTCTTCCACTCTGGTTCCTCTCATTCACACACATGTACTCTGTCTTACTGCGGCTAACCTTCATTCCTCTCCTTTCCAGGGCAAACCTCCACCTCTCTAACTCCACCTCCACCTGTTCCCTGCTCTCACTACAAATCACAATATCATCTGCAAACATCATAGTCCATGGTGATTCCTGTCTAACCTCATCCGTCAGTCTGTCCATCACCATTGCAAACAGGAAGGGGCTCAGAGCTGATCCCTGATGTAATCCCACCTCCACCTTGAACTCCTCTGTCACCCCTACAGCACACCTCACCACTGTCTTACAGCCCTCATACATGTCCTGCACTGCTCGGACATACTTCTCTGTCACTCCAGACTTCCTCATACAATACCATAGTTCCTCTCTGGGCACTCTGTCATAAGCTTTCTCCAGATCTACAAAGACACAGTGGAGCTCTCTCTGACCTTCTCTGTACTTCTCTATCAACATCCTCAAAGCAAATGTTGCATCTGTAGTGCTCTTTCTTGGCATGAAACCATACTGCTGCTCACAAATGTTCACTTCTGCTCTTAGTCTGGCTTCCACTACTCTTTCCCACACCTTCATTGTATGGCTCATCAGCTTTATTCCTCTGTAGTTACCACAACTCTGCACATCTCCCTTATTCTTAAAAATGGGCACCATCACACTTCTCCTCCATTCCTCAGGCATCTTCTCACCACCTAAGATCCTGTTGAACAACCCGGTCAAAAACTCCACTGCCATCTCTCCTAGACACTTCCATACCTCCACAGGTATATCATCAGGACCAAGAGCCTTTCCACTCTTCATCCTCTTCAAAGCCCCTCTCACTTCACCTTTACTAATCTTTCTTACTTCCTGCTCCACAACCGTCACCTCTTCTACTCTTTGTTCTCTCTCATTCTCTTCATTCATCAACTCTTCAAAGTATTCTTTCCATCTTTCCATTACACCACTGACACCTGTCACCACATTACCATTCCTATCCTTGATCACCCTAACCTGCTGCATCTCTTTCCTTCTGACCATGACAGACCAAAAAAACCTGGCCTACCTGAAAGATGCCAAGCAGCTGAACCCGCGTCAGGCTAGGTGGTCTCTGTCCTTTAACCGGTTCTGTTTTACTATTTCCTATCGACCAGAGTCCCGGAACCAAAAACCTGATGCCCTCTCTAGGCAGTTTTCTGAAGATCCAGAAACCTCTGAACCAGCTCCCATCTTACCAGCTTCCTGCCAGATTTCAACTGTCATCTGGGACATCGAATCTGTAGTGAAGGAGGCTCAGACCCATGATCCTGACCCTGGCACGGGCCCTGAAAACCGACTCTACGTTCCTGCTGCAGCCTGCGCCCAGGTACTAAATTGGACTCATGCTTCTCATCTTTCCTGTCACCCAGGGGTTGCCCGGACCCTCCATCTACTGAAGCGACACTTCTGGTGGTCTGGGATGAGCAAAAACACACGAGACTTTGTCCTGGCTTGCTCTGTCTGTGCACGTGGAAAGGCTTCCTCCCGACCACCAGCTGGTCTTCTCTATCCATTGCCGGTTCCCAGTTGCCCCTGGTCACACATAACCCTGGACTTTGTCACTGGCTTACCACCATCAGCTGGTAAAACTGTCATACTCACCATTGTCGACAGATTCTCCTAGGCTGCACATTTTGTCGCTCTTCCAAAATTGGCCTTAGCAACAGAGACCCCTGACCTCCTGGTCAAACATGTTATCAGACTCCATTGAATACCGTTTAATATCGTTTCCGACAGAGGCCCACAGTTCACTTCCCAGGTTTGGAGAGCCTTTTGTTCCTGTCTTGGTGCCTCTGTCTGTCTCTCTTCTGGCTTTCATCCCCAGTCAAATGGTCAGGCTGAGCAGCTGTACCAGCAGCTGGGGGCATCTCTGCGATGTGTGGCAGCACAGAACCCTTCGACTAGGGAGCAACACCTCCTGTGGATTGAGTATGCCCACAACTCCCAACTGTCTTCTGCAACGGGCTTTACCCCCTTTGAGGTGACCTTGGGGTACCAACCCCCTCTTTTTCCATCAGAGGAGGTTGACATGGCAGTCCCTTCAGTTCAGCAGCACATCAGGAAGTGCAAAAAAACATGGCATGATGCCAGAGCAGCCCTTCTCCAGATCGCTGAGGCAAACAGTCGTCTGGCGGACCGTCGCAGGGTGCCCGCCCCAGCGTATCGTCCAGGGCAATTGGTTTTGCTCTCCACCAAAGACATACCCCTGAAAGGAGATTCGAAAAAACTCCAGCCCAAATTCATTGGCCCTTTTTCTGTCAAAAAGGTCATCAATCCTTCTGCCATGGAGCTCACCCTGCCGCCCTCCATGAGGATTCACCCAGTTTTTCATGTGTCCCAACTCAACCCTTTTTCCTTCAGTCCCCTGAGTCCTCCTGATGCCACACCTCCACCCCCGCGGCTTGTCGACAACTTCCCTGCTTTCACTGTTCAGCGCATCTTGGACCTACGCCGCTGAGGCAGGGGTCTCCAGTATCTCATTGACTGGGGGGCTATGGACCTGAAGAACGGTCTTGGGTACCTCGTGCCAACGTTCTGGACCCGGACATGCTGCGGGAGTTCCACCGTGACCATCCTGACAAGCCCGGTGGGTCGCCTGGGGGCAACCGTGTCATGCCTGCAGCTGCTCTCACCTTGTTTGGCCTGGCTTCCGGTCGGAGTAATCACCTGAGATGCCGTTCACC
>NW_023417046.1:5249-11957 GCF_002922805.2 Oryzias melastigma | reverse complement strand
GGCCACACATGAGACTGAAATAAACAGACTTTTTCCTCTTTACTCCTGAGTTTGCTCTTTTCGGCTGTCCTAGAAAATATCCTGACAGAACGTTCCGGCCATGACGGACCCGAAGGCAGCTCAGGAGTGGAAGACACGAGTGGAGTCAGCTATGTGCAGCTATCAGACACAGCTGGGTGAGTTGTTTTCCGGGATAAAGGAGATCACCGAAAGACTCGACAGGGCTACAGTGTCAGCCAACGTCCCTCCAGCTGACACCAGAGGTCGTCCTACACACTTGCCCCATTCACATCCCCCTGAGAGATACGGTGGGGACCCAGAAACATGTCGGACTTTTTTGACCCAATGTGAGATCCAGTTTTCGTTACACTCCCCCTCTTTTTCCGATGAGGAGACCAAGGTGGCATACGTCGTTTCCCTGCTGACTGGGCGAGCAGCCCAGTGGGCCACGGCTGAATGGTCACGGGGTTCTGCTGTGTGTTCCTCGTACCAGAACTTTTCTTCCGAATTGAGCAGGGTTTTTGACCCAGTGGCACCCCGACAGGATGCAGCACAGCGGTTGTCCCGTCTTCGCCAAGGGAGGGACTCCGTTGACGACTACGCCATAAAGTTCCGTACACTGGCAGCTGATAGTCGGTGGAATGACTACGCCCTGTTCGACATGTTTTGCCAGGGGCTCTCTGAGCATGTGAAGGATGAACTGGCAGCCCGCGACCTACCTCGAGAAGTCAACGGACTTATTACCCTGGCTTCCCGTATGGACAGGCGGATCCGGGAGAGGAGAACAGAAGGAGCACGGAGGACTGACCTTCACAGCCCTTCCCGACCACGTCCTCCTTCCCCCAGACAGTCACCCTGGGTTCGTCATCCAACGGATGAAGAGGAGCCCATGCAACTGGGTCGAACTCGTCTTTCTCAGGAGGAGAGAGAGAGACGCTTCAAGGACGGCCTGTGTTTATACTGTGGCTCTCCAGGTCATTTGATCCGTGAGTGTACAGCAAAAGACCAGGCTCCACACGCAAGGAGGAGACGTGTGTGAGCCGTTCGTTGTCCTCCTCTGCTAAGTCCGGTCACCTGACCAGGGCCCGTTTCCACATCAAAGGAGGGGTGTACCCAGAGACTGTATTCATCGACTCCGGGTCAGACACCAATTTCATGTCTGAGGATGTCGTGAAGAGCTGGGACATCAGAACCATTCTCCTTCCTCAACCACTTCGGGTCAAGGCCATCGATGGACACCTGATCACAGTCAGCAGATTGGTCACGGAACCAATTAAGATGCAGATCGAGAACCACCACGAACTAATAAAGTTCCACGTCATCAAAAGCACTGACTCGCCAATTCTTTTGGGCTTAACCTGGTTAAAGGACCACAACCCTCACATTGATTGGCTGTCCGGAAGGGTCATGGGCTGGGGTTCAGGATGTCCTAACACCTGCCTTCGTGCTGTAGAGGCTGTGCCTACAGGACCTACTACCACTGTGGTGGAGACTTATCCTGATCTATCCAGGGTTCCAGCTGTGTACCATGATCTCAAGGAGGTGTTTAATAAAGTGAAAGCCTCTTCGTTACCACCTCATCGTCCTTACGACTGTCCTATCGACCTGCTACCAGGTACGTCTCCGCCAAGAGGCCGTTTATTTTCCCTGTCAGGCCCTGAGAGGATTGCTATGGAGAAATACATCCAAGAGTCACTAGCGGCGGGCCTTATCCGTCCTTCGTCCTCACCAGCCGGAGCAGGCTTCTTCTTCGTCCAAAAGAAGGATGGGGGACTGCGGCCTTGCATCGACTACAGAGGCCTAAACCAGATCACCATCCGCAACAGGTACCCTCTTCCTCTCATGTCTTCTGCTTTTGACCTTCTTCAGGGGACTAAGGTCTTCACCAAACTGGACCTGCGCAATGCTTATCACCTGGTCAGGATGAGAGCCGGAGACGAATGGAAGACGGCCTTCAACACTCCCTCCGGTCATTTTGAGTATCTAGTCATGCCGTTTGGTCTTACCAACGCACCTGCCGTTTTCCAGAACCTTGTTAACGATGTCCTAGGAGATATGATAAACAGATTGGTTTTTGTCTACCTAGACGACATTCTCATCTTCTCTCGTTCCATGGCTGAACACGTTCGTCACGTCCGTGCTGTTCTCCGCCGACTGCTGCAAAACCAACTGTACGTCAAGGCAGAGAAGTGCGACTTCCATGCTTCCACCACATCATTCTTGGGCATGGTTATCGCGGAGGGCAAGGTGAGGATGGACCCAAACAAAGTCCAAGCCGTCCTTAACTGGCCAGAACCCACTAACCGGAAACAACTCCAACGGTTTTTGGGTTTTGCCAATTTCTATCGTCGGTTCATCAGAGACTACAGTCGTGTGGCTTCTCCATTACATGCCCTCACATCATCAAAGAGACCCTTCGCTTGGACTCAGGCAGCTGAAAAAGCCTTTCGGGAACTAAAAGACCTTTTTACTTCAGCTCCAGTGCTCGCTACTCCTGATCCCACAAGACAGTTCATCGTCGAAGTGGATGCCTCTGACATCGGCTTAGGCGCTGTGTTATCACAAAGATGTAGTGATGACCATAAGATCCACCCATGTGCCTTTTTCTCTCGCCATCTGTCCAGGGCCGAGTCTAATTACGATGTTGGAGACAAGGAACTGCTGGCCATCAAAGAGGCACTAGGAGAGTGGGGCCACTGGTTGGAGGGGGCCACACTTCCGTTCATCGTTTACACTGACCACAAAAATCTAGAATACCTCAGATCCGCCAAGAGGATCAACTCTCGCCAAGCCCGATGGTCCCTCTTTTTCAATCGTTTCGATTTTACCTTGTCCTACAGGCCGGGGTCCAAGAATACTAAAGCAGATGCCCTGTCCAGGAGAGATGAGGAACCGGCAACCACGTCTCCAGCAGAGTTTATCCTGCCTCGATCTGCTAGACTGGCTGCACTCACCACAGACATCGAGGAGGAGGTAACAGCAGCTAATGTCAGAGCCGAAATCCCGTCTGCTTGCCCCACAGGATGCATCTATGTCCGGAGACACTGTGGTCGAAGGTGCTACACTGGTTCCATGCCTCTCGTCTGTTCTGTCATCCTGGCCGTAAGCGCACTCACGCGCTTGTCAAACAACGCTTCTGGTGGCCCACTCTACTGGAGGACGTCCGGGAGTATGTTTCTGCCTGCCCCGAGTGCGCTCAAGTCAAGACCACTAATCGCCCTCCTGCAGGATATCTCCATCCACTTCCGGTTCCCAGACGCCCATGGTCTCACATCTCCATGGATTTCGTCACTGGGTTGCCTCTCTCCGACGGTATTCTGTTGTGTTAACAGTAGTGGACCGATTTTCCAAAATGGTTCACTTCATTGCTCTCCCCAAACTTCCGTCGGCCAAAGAAACTGCTGAAGTCCTCCTCCAGCATGTGTTTCGCCTTCATGGCTTCCCCCGAGACATAGTCTCAGACCGGGGGCCGCAGTTTACCTCCAGATTCTGGTCTGAGTTTTGCCGTCTCCTCAATGTCTCTGTCAGTTTGTCCTCTGGCTTCCATCCACAGTCCAACGGCCAGAGTGAGCGGCTGAATCAACAACTGGAGACCTCCCTGCAGCTCCTCTGTGGTCGCAACCCTTTATCCTGGTCCAGTAACCTCGTCTGGGCGGAGTTCGCCCATAACTCTCTCCCGTCTTCTGCCACCAGACTATCCCCTTTCCAGGTGGTGTGCGGCTACCAGCCTCCCCTGTTTAGCTCTCAGGAGGTGTCAGTGTCAGTTCCTTCTGCCCATGCTTCGGTCCGACGGTGCCAACGCGCTTGGAGACAGGCGCGACAAGTGCTTCTGCGCACTGTCGAGGCATATGGGGCTGCAGTCAACAAAAGACGGACTCAAGCGCTTCTGTATCGTGTTGGCCAAAAGGTATGGTTGTCCACAGCCGACCTGCCTCTGGGAGTGGAGAACAGGAAACTGGCCCCCAAGTTCGTCTGACCCTTCCCTGTGGCAAAGGTGATCAATCCTGTGGCTGTTAGGCTGCGCCTGCCCAGGCCTCTCCGTGTCCACCCTACGTTTCATGTCTCCAGGGTCAAGCCTGTCTGCTCCAGTCCTCTGGTGCCCCCTGCTCGCCCTCCGCCTCCTGCTCGGCTCATTGATGAGCCTACACCGTGCGCCGCCTCCTGCGTTCCCGTCGACGGGGGAGGGGTCTCCAGTACTTGGTGGACTGGGAGGGTTATGGTCCCGAGGAGCGTTCCTGGGTTCCGTCTCGCTTCATCCTGGACCCCGATCTCATCTCCCAGTTCCACCGTGAGCATCCCGATCAGCCTGGTTGACCGTCGGGTGCCGGTCGTTGAGGTGGGGGTACTGTCATGCCTGCAGCTGCTCTCACCTTGTTTGGCCTGGCTTCCGGTCGGAGTAATCACCTGAGATGCCGTTCACCTGCTACTGCCACTTCTTAAGCTTTCTCCTGTCTTCCACTCTCCGCCGGAACGTCTCAGTAGTTTTCTGTTTACGTCCAGCAACGCATCGCTTTGGAAAGCAACCGACTCTCCTCTACGCTCTGCGCCTCGCATCACGACTCTTCTCCACGGCCCCTCGTTTCTCGCCAAGGTTCTCCTCCACGACTCCTCGCCTCTCGCCAAGTTTCTCCTCCACGGCTCCTCGCCTCTCGCCAAGTTTCTCCTCCACGGCTCCTCGCCTCTCGCCAAGTTTCTCCCCCACGGCTCCACGTTCAACTCCGGCATCAAGGCACGTCTTCTTCGCCGCTCTCGGACACCTTTCTCCGCCTCACCGGAGGCTCTAAGGGATCCAACGCCCCCTGCTGCCCGGAGGCGTCACAGCAGTCACTGGCCACACATGAGACTGAAATAAACAGACTTTTTCCTCTTTACTCCTGAGTTTGCTCTTTTCGGCTGTCCTAGAAAATATCCTGACAAACCGTGGTAGGGG
The DNA here is from genome assembly GCF_002922805.2 of Oryzias melastigma. Classification (NCBI taxonomy): domain Eukaryota; kingdom Metazoa; phylum Chordata; class Actinopteri; order Beloniformes; family Adrianichthyidae; genus Oryzias; species Oryzias melastigma. The sequence goes on along the minus strand of NW_023417046.1, from coordinate 7,027 downwards.
GGGTACTGTCAGGGTCTGACAGTTCCTGCCTCTTTGCTGCCCTCTCCTGTTTCTTTTTGTTTCCTTCCATTGGTTCTGTTGCTTGCTGTCTCCTATCTCTCCTCCACAGGTGTCCAGCATGAGGCAGGGCATCCTGGCACACCTGCAACTCATCACCCCAGCAACATTTAAGACCGGTTCCTCCAGCTTTTCCCTGCCAGTCCGTCTGCCAAGCTCAAGTGGTATTGAGCCCACATCTGAGTCTGCATCCCTGGCTTGTTACGCTTCTCCTAATCAAATCCTTCTGTTTTCTGTCTTTAGTCTGTTCTGGCCTGGAACCATTCAACTATTCCAAATCTCGCCCCCTCCTGAACTCCCTACACCCTTAACCTACCTGGACCTCTTCCCCCTCCTGGACTTCAAGCAACTTCTCCATCACAATAAACTATTTGTCTTCTCATCACCCATTTATCTCTTTCCTTCTGACCATGACACATTAATGTGTATGCTGCACGGAGATGCAACGGGACAAGAACAATAAATGCTTCATAAACTTCTCATCAGTATTATGATCGGTCAGTTTAAACACAATATCAATTTATTTCAAGAAAGTATAAATAAAATAAAGCGTTAAATTATTTTATAGAGAAAGGAAACAAAAAACATGCAAAGAAAAATAAATCAGATGTTTAAGAAGAAGATCAAAGTGAGGATGAAGATGAGCAGCTCAAATGTTCTAAAGGAGAGGATGAAGAGGAGAAAAGGGGAGATGCAAGTTTCATGAAAAATGCAATTAAGACACCAGAACCATCAAGCACAGATGACGAAAGCGCTTTGAAAACTTTTTCACACCACCCCACAGACAGAAGAACAAAGAAAAACCATAGGCATAGATCAGGGGTCTCCAACTAATTTGGCGAGAGGTCCAGTAACTCTGTCAGCTTGGTAGACCGGGGTCCGAACATGCAAAAACATTCAGTCAATATTTCTGTTCTTTTATTTAATTACAAAGTGTAGTTACATTTGCAAAGAACTCTTTTAGCTTATTGTCTCAACAAGTATTTCTCTCATTCCTTTTTGTACAAAAATACATACATGTACATGCATTATAGAGAATAAAAGAAGATGCACATAAACTTGCTTCCTTATAGTGCAATATGTGTGCTCTTTCACAAACTGTAACATTCTGCTGTCTGTCACTTAAAGTGCAACAGGTAACATGAATGTACCTCAAAAAACATTCATAATTAATCAATTTTCTTGTGCAAATGTTAACTTTCTGTTTTACAACCCTTAAAAGTAGGTCGCAAATAATGCTACATAATGAACATTAAAGTAATAACTTTCATAAGTGCAAAAAACATAAACATAAAGGTAAACTACAAAACAGACATAAAGAGACGTAGATGGCACTTTGAATGGCGGTGTTGAGCTGGAACTGTATGGAGCTAAATTGGGGCCAATATTATTTCAAACCCAAATAAAAGAAATTGAAAAAATATTGGTGTTTGGCCAAAAAAATTAAAATGTCTGACATTTTTTACTGTTCTGAAATAAATTTAATTATTTTTAACTTCAAATGTTCTATTTTTTTAAGGTTTCAAACTCAGAATTTCAATCCCCAAACTTAATAAGTTTCATTTTTTTTCCAGCTTATACTCTTTTTTTATCTTTCAGTTTCAAAACTTTTAGCCTTGTTGTGGCGGGGCTGACACAAAGGGCCAATCAAAAATCAAGGAAAGTGCTAACTTCAGTCCCAGTGTCTTCTCTGACTGTCTATTCTATCATATTCTAAAGTT
>NW_023417046.1:0-5178 GCF_002922805.2 Oryzias melastigma | reverse complement strand
TCGCACTGTACGTTCAGTTCGTATATTTTCCGTGACCACGTCACTCATTTTGTCGGGTAATTTCTGTCAGAAGTTTTGTGTTTTGTCTCGTAGCTCCGCTTGATATCAGCGCACTGAATAAAACCAGCAGATTCCCTGCTTATAATACAAACCGGCCTCGTAGAACTCACTGCTGGTAAATAAAAGCGAAATCTTCGGTCCACTCATCTTAAAAGACATCATTTTCAGTCCACTTTTCTCATTTTAGACAGAGCCATTGTTCACGCACATTCCAGATAACTTTACGTCCCAACTACGTAAACATTAGAACACCGCTTTGAGCTTTTGCCGGTTGAAGGACCCCGGTCTGAACGTAACTGTCCTCGCGCGCGCCTGTTCAAAAAATCGCCGTGTAAAGATGAATGAAAAATCGTACTTTTTTTAATTAAAAATGCTTGGCGGTCCGGATAAAAGAGTCTCGGGGTCCGGACCCGGACCGCGGTCCGCCAGTTGGGAACCCCTGGCATAGATGGTGGTGGCAGCTCTTGTTATTGCACTGCTGCAACCTACACTTGCAAATAAAATCAACCTATGACAACAAAAAAATGTAGTTCCTTCCTTTTTTTTTCAACTTGAAGCCCTTTTCTATTGAAATACATAATGTATTTGTTTTATTTCATTTTATTTATTCAGTTAGTGAGTTAGTAGGTTAGTTAATTAGTTAATCAGTTGGTTAGTTATTTAGTTTGGTTTTGTTAGTTTGTCTTAAAGTTTTTTATTTGTTTATATTTTTGGACAAAAATCGGACCAAAGCTTTACTCATCCTGACTTAGCTGATGTAAAAAATGGAAAAATAAATAAAACAGCTGACAAACAAACACACACGTACCCCCCCGCACACACGTACACCCCCCACCCCCCCCACACACACACCCTTTGTGAACCACCACCTTACTGTGCTGAAGGGGTTTGAGGGCTTGATTGATCCTAGAAGCTGTGCTCATTGGGTTAACCCTCTTGTTAGGGTCTCCCATTGCAAACAGGCTCTAGGTGACAAGCCGGACTAAGAACAGTTCAGAAAGTCATTATGGAAAATGCTACATCTGGGTTAACTTTATCTTTTCTTTGTCATGTTCTGCTCCAGTTACCTTTCTGCTTCTGTGCAGACTGCTGTGACTCCACCCCTCCTCCTGTGGATCCTGCCAAGCAGTCACAGCTGCCTGCACTTCAGCAATTAAGACTCTGTGTATTTAAGGAACTCTGCTGCAGCCCTTATGTCAGAAACAGGCAGACAGCTGGATCCAAGTGCAGCAGGTTTATTCAGCATAGACAGGGCAACAGCTAAAAGTCCACAACACTAAATCAGGGTCAGGCAGGCAGGGGTCAGGCACCAGCATGAGAGCATCAGAGGAAAACCAGAGTAGTCAGGATCCAGGCGAGGGTCAGGCACGGCGAGGAGTATGTCACAGGCTGAGGCAGAACGCTGGTCAAAGACAGGCTGGGGTCGAGGCAGGCTTAAGCAGGAACAGGAGTGAAGGAGGTAACGCTCAGAAATGCAGGAGTAAACCAAAACAAGACTTCGCACCTGAGCACAGCCTGAAGCCTCCTTATAAATGTTTGTGGTGATTGTAGAATGAGGGACAGCTGGTGAGGTCTGGGAACAGCAAGCAGAGGCTTATGGGAAATGGAGTGAAGATGAGGCTCAGGAGAGTTTCAGAATTCAGGCGATGGCTCCCTCTGGTGGCCTGAGGGAAAAACAGACTGATTCATGACACCTTAGTGTGGGCTCGTCTTGTTTCCTGGCCCTGTGAGTTGTGTACAATATGGCTGATGTACATTAAAACCTGTGGACTATATCTCCAATGTGTTCCTTCCTGCATCTGGGTTTCCTCCTGTTTGCTCAACCGTGACATTCTTTTCTTTTCTTTTTGTTTTTTTGCTGGAATTATACCTATTGAACCAGATGCCCTCTTCCAGATTGAGGAGACGAGATCACACTCACCAGACACTCAAAATATTGAATTAACTTTTTTTTGGGGGGGGGGGCTCTTGGAGGGATGCGTATGGGATGGTCAGACTCATTGCTCACCACAACTGGCTTGTGACATGGCCGGTGATGTGGCAAGTTAACGAGGCAGCCCATCACCAGCAGACCGCCAGGTAACAAACTGGACTGTATGAACTGTATGAATGTCCTTTTATTTTGACTGTACCATTTGTCTTCTTCCCGATCAGGCCTCTGGGCAATTGTGTTGGTTTTTTGGTACTTCTTGAAAAGGCAGTTTCTTGGTGTCTCACCGCAGAAACTGATTTCAGTTTGACTGGGTCTGGTTCCCCTGTATCACATGCTTGTTGTTTTTGGCATAGTGCTGTTATTTTCTGTTGTACTAGGTGTGGATTGGATCTATTGGTGCAGGTGGATGTAACATGACCATCTTCTTCACAGTTAAAGCAGTACCAAGGGTTAGGCTTGGTGGTTACCTTCGGAGACTGGCTGGGTCTGACTTGTCGTGGGGTGTTCTTGGATTCTGCTGCTGGAGTTCAGGACAGGAGTTGCGTCATTTGCTTTTGAAGTTTTTGGAGTTGACTTTCTTTTCCTTTAGTTCTTCATTGGGTGTCGATTCAGAACAGCTTTGAAACTGCAGCCGCACTGGTCTGCAAAGTTCATCAGTTAAGCCAAATAATCAGGGGGGGCTGCTGCTGCTGGCTGCTGTGGCAGCACACTCTGAGGCTAACGGAGTCACATGAAACTCAAGATCTTTACTTTTAGATGAACGAGTGTGTGGCAGCAAGGCCTCTATGTCAGTAAACGAGTCGATATCTGTGAACTCAACGAACAGGTTTATATTAAGTGTTTTGTTAAAGGATTTGTGAAGCAGACTCTGTGCATTTCTGAACTATGATACTCACCTGGCCAAATACCCACAGCCCTGGAGACAGCAGAGCACCATTTACCCCATGTATTCAGACACTACGGCCTCCCAGAGGACATTGTATCAGTCCGGGGCCCCCAGTTCGCCTCACAGGTGTGGCATGCCATTTGTAAAGGCCTGGGGATCAACGTGAGCCTCACTTCTGGCTACATGCACAATCTAACTCTCAGGTGGAATGCCTCAATCCAGAAATCATCTGTTTCCTCCGAACATACTCTCATGACCATCTAGAGAACTGGAGCCATTTTCTGGTTAGGGCGCATATGCCCAAGACTTTCTTTAAAAGGTGTCCACTGGCCTCTTGCTTGTCAAGTGTGTGGTTGGGGTGCAGCCATTGTTCTTCCCTTGGCCTATCCCAGTCTTGTTCCTGACAGTGGGTTTGGCCTTCCACCTGGGAACATCCAGTTAATTCTTCCATGAAAAAAGCTCACCCCCAGGTACGTCGGTCCATTTCAAATCATCAAGCAAGTAACCTCTGTCTCCTATTGCCTCCACTTGCTGTTCCATTATTGTGTCTCACTCATTTTCCAAGTCTCCCACCAGTAGACCTGATGACGGGGGAACAGGGGACTCCAATGTCCCTACCAGAGGTGGGGACTCGAGTCACATGACTTGGACTCGAGTCAGACNCCACAATGCATTGTTTTGTAGTCATCAAGGCGGCATGCAGCCAGCACAGTACCTATTTTCTGGCTGCGCTGGTTTAGGAAGGCGTGTCAGTCCCCGATCCCCTGTGCGCGCGATTAGGGCGTGGTTAGGGAAAGGGGATCGGGGACTGACAAGGCGCCCATGGAGAGGATCCAAGATGGCGGAGTGAGCGGACGTGCTTTGTGGGCTCCGATGTTATTACCGTTTAATATATGTCCTTAATAGTGATTTTTGTGCGTTCTGTTACTAAGAGCACTTCAAGTTTGTTTTAATTACCTATCCTGGATCTTTTGAAAGTTGTGGTAAGCGCCTTATACTTCCACAAACTACTTTTACCCCCCTCTGCCTTCGGGAGAAGCTAGCGTGAACTAGCTAAAAATGAACGAGCACGATTATACCATGGCCGAAAATCACAAGATTTGTGGGGAAAATGAGGCCGAAAACACAGACGAAAACATGGAAATATCCAAAGATAAATTAGTAAACCTTGCGCATACTCCAATAAAAGCTCCTCATCCTAAAAAGCAGAAGAAAGGGACCGGACAGAACCCACAGGATGAAACCATTTTTGACACGATCCTGCAGGCCGTTACTACCCTGACAGAAAAGGTGGACCACCAAACAGAGCTGTTAAAAAAGTTTGAAATAAAAATTGAAGCAAACTCCGAAGCTATAAAGAAAAATAAAGAAACTATCGAACAGTTGGAGAAAAAAATGTCTGATCTTAACAGCGACAACAAGCGACTGAGGGAGGCGGTGGCCGAACACGCCAGATACAAACGAAGATGGAACCTGAGGCTGAACGGTCTGGCGGAGAAAGACGGAGAAGACAATTAATACTGGAAATTGACACACTGGAAATGTCACCTGTGAGTAAATGGGAATGGTTTAAATTTAAAGTTAAAGAACTTGCAATTATGATTAGTAAACACTTATTAAGAAGAAAAAGACAAAAACAACATGATATCATAACAAAAATCAATAACCTCTGTGGTAAGATGGACTTGTCAACTACTGAAATGGCTGAATTAAACCAACTTCAAAAGGATTTGGATATTTTATATACAGAAAAAGCAAATGGTGCCTTTGTACGATCTAGAGCTCGTTGGATTGAAGAGGGTGAAAAAAATTCCTCATATTTTTTCAATTTTGAAAAACATAGACAACTTAAAAAGCAAATCAATAAATTATCAGTTAATAACGCAGTAAATGAAAACCAAAACCAAATAAATAAAGAGATTCAGGACTTCTATTCCAATTTGTACAAATCAAGTCATTCTGAAATTAATTCCTCAAATTTTTTTCATAGTCTTAATGGATTAGAAAAAACTCTTGATCCTGAATTCAAAAAAATCATGGAAAATGATATAAAAATTGAAGAGATGGATGCTGCCATACGTAAAATGTCTTGTGGCAAATCTCCTGGCTTGGATGGACTGACAACAGAATTCTACCAATTCTTCTGGAACGATATCAGACGATTATTCTTCTTATGGAGCATAGACAAGATATTCAAGGAATTCGAATTTTCAATAAAGAATTCAAAATCAGTCAATTTGCGGATGATACTGCGTTATTTCTGAAAAATAGTACAATGATTGGTAAAGCTCTTCATACT
>NW_023417045.1:34873-38159 GCF_002922805.2 Oryzias melastigma | reverse complement strand
AAATTGGATTTACTTTTAACTCACTCAATCCAACGCATACTTTTGAAAGAAAAGGCTCACTTTTATATTCATGGAGACAAACCCAACAAGCTGCTGGCCAATCAGCTCTGCGGTGCCAGGGAAAAGCAGAGCAGGTGCCGAAAAAGCCTTAGACAGTGTAGAATTTAACTTTCCTTTTGCAGTTTCCAATTTCTCCCAATGGATTAGAATGCTATACTCACATCCCACTGTGTCAATCCGCACGAACCCTCAACAGTCTAAACCCTTTGGTTTACACAGAGGGACTCGCCAGGGATGCCTTCCTTCCTCCTTCTTCAACCACCTTGACTCAGCTCTGTCCTCCTTTATTTGGCAGGGGAAACCCCCCTGTCTTAGCAAAGTCCATCTCCGGAAGAACAAGTCAACCGGCGGGCTTGCCCTCCCAAATTTCCGACTCTACTATTGGGCTGCGAACCTGCTCTGCTTGACCTTTTGGTCATTCTACGCCGAATGAGCAGACCCCCCCAATTGGATGGAGATGGAGTTACAAATGGACAGAAAAGTCTCTGTTCCTGCCCTACTGGGATCTCCTATCCCTCTCCCATCTATGTCAAACATTTGCAACCCTGTGGTCAAACACTCTCTAAGGATATGGGCTCAATGTAGGAGGTATTATGGTCTGTGTGACTTTTCCCTCTTGAGCCCCATTGCCTCAAATCATCTCTTCACACCTCCCTTCATGACGTGGGTTTCCTTGAGTGGGGCAGGAAGGGCATTAAAAACTTTAAAGATTTATTCTTGGATAACACCATGGCCTCATTTGAACAGTTAAGAAAAACATTTGGCCTCACAAAATCTGACTTTTTCAGATACCTACAAGTCAGACAACATCTCCGCTCCTTAAGGCCTGGTCTCGTCACTCTCCCAGACCAACTGTGGAAACGGTCCTATCCCTAAACCCGTCCCAGAAGAGACTTATCTCAGTCATCCACAGTCTACTGTCAGACCTGGAACCCCCCGATAACTAAGCTCAAGACGGCATGGGAGGAGGAATTAGGCATGTCCCTATCTCCAGAAACCTGGAGCCTAGTGTTTTAACAGGTGAACTCATCATCCCTCTGTGCTCGCCACTCTTTAATTCAATTTAAAGTGGTACACAGGTCACATATTTCTAAGTCTAAACTATCTTGTATCTACCCTGGCATCAGTCCTTATTGTGACAAGTGTAAAACCGGTGAGGCCACTCTCATCCACATGTACTGGTCTTGCCCAGTCCTCAGCAGGTTCTGGAGACAGGTGTTTCAAACCCTTTCCTGGACACTCAAAGTTACGCTTCAGCCGAACCGTATACCCGCTCTGTTTGGGATTGTGGGGGAGAAGGTGTTTTTAACTCGAGAAAAACGTCAAACTCTGTCCTTTGCCTCCCTCATGGGCAGACGGGCCATCCTCTCTAGATGGAAGGGTACTGTCCCCCCAACCCATAAACAATGGTTGACAGATACTATGTCATGTCTACAACTTGAGAAAATCAGATTCTCCCTTAACCACAAAAGCAAGAGTTTTCAGGCGATGTGGGGCCTTTTCTGGAATCATACCAGCAGATTTGGGAACGGGACAGACAAAATGCCTCCCCATGTTAAACTGAGATGAACCTACATCTGTGTGTATGGTGCTATAGTTGACTGGCAGTGACAGAGGGGAGGGGGGGGCTACTGCTGTGGTTGCTATTGTGCATTGTATATTGTGTCTCTGTTTTGTACACAAGGAAATCGTAGTAAAAAGATTTTGGACTTAAAAACAGAGGATCCTGCTCAATTAAGCCACTTCTGTTGAGCAGAGGCTCCAGAGTTTGTTCTCGTCACATTCTTGCTGAAGCGACGCTCTCAGATCAAATGATCTGATGAATCAGCTCAGAGGAACATTTCACTCTGGTTTGGTCTCAAAAGTCCTGCAGAGAAAGCTCCGCCTTTTTCTGGTTCTTGTCTCTGATCCTGTGATCCTAGTCCAGTCTCAAATGTCTGGTTCTGAGCGGATCCTCTGCCGTTCCTCCTCAGAGCGGTGGAGCGGGAGACGGAGGACGGCGACGCATCCCCGGCGCTGTCCCGGCGCAGCCAGGCGGTGCTGGGTCTCCTGCTGGGGGGCCTGATGGTGTGTCTGCTGGGGCTGCTGCTGCATAAGCGGGAGCGGAGGTGAGACAGGAGCGTCTGCGGGGGAGGGGGGTCTGCAGGATCTCTAAAGCTTTCTTCATCTTTCAGGGACCTGGTGATGCAGAAGGTTTCCAGCTGCTGCCGGAGAGGAAACCAGCTGTCTTACAAATACTCCAAGGTAGGAGGGTCGCTGTGGGAGGGGGCGGAGCTTCTGGAGTGGAGGAGCAGAGGAGGCGGGGCCTGTTCCTCATTTAGTGTTCACCTTTCAGGTCAACACGGACGAAGGAGGAGAGGAGGAGATGGAGTGGCTGATGGAGGAGGTTGATGTTCCTGACTCCGCCTCCTCCTCGCACCACAGGAGTAACCATAGCAACGGCCACATCCGGACCAAGCGGGTGAACACCGACGCTCTCCGGCCGTTCCCCATGGATGAGCAGGAGGACGACAGCGAGGACGAGGTGCTGAGCATCCCCGGCGTCCGGGTCCACAAGCCGTCCCGGAGCGCCGCCGCTCAGCGCAGCGCCTTCCTGCAGGTGAGCCTCATCTGCGTCGTCCTCGCCGCTCTGCCGCATCCAGACGCTAACGGAGTCCTGATTTCAGGAGGAGAGCGACGAAGATCTGGTCGGCCTCCTGGAGGACTCGGATGGGAGGAGTAAGGGCCGCAGACCGCCACCGTCCGGGAAGAACCGCCGCAAAGCAGACGAGGAAGACAGCGACGAAGACCTGCTGAGGGTGTGACCGCCGCTAACCCCCGAACTCTTCTGTCAGTGAATGTGTCCAAATGATGAAGAGCGCCTCCTCCAGGAGGCGGAGACTGCTGCAGACGCTTTCTTTCTCCAGACTTGATCTGCCACGTTTTCTTAGACTTTCTTTTAATGCATCAGAACTTTTCTCACAAAGACTGCAGGTCCGCTGGGAGGCGGGCCGGCGCCACACCTGTAGACGCCACACAGGGAGTTCACATGACGGCTTCTTCTGGATCTGCTGCTCTCTGCTCAGCTGAGCTGGTGTCTTATTCTGGCCCGGTGGGACCGAGGCGGTTCTGGACTTGAAAAGGGAATGTGCTTGTACTGCTGTCAGAGCATCAGTGTTCATGGAGCTGTCAGAGCATCAGTGTTCATGGAGCTGTCAGAGCATCAGTGTTCATGGAGCTGTCAGAG
>NW_023417045.1:29510-34635 GCF_002922805.2 Oryzias melastigma | reverse complement strand
AAAAAGGGGTGTTGCCAAGTTTTCCTGCTGAGCTTCTTGAAGAACCTGAAGCTCCAGCAGGATGAAGGAACCCGTTTTCAGACGGCTGCTGCTCCGGTTTATGGATTTATGTTCTTGTTGGTGGAGATGGAATCATGATGATCCTGTGAGATCTGACTGCTTGGTACGTTTGATTTTTCCTGAAGATGATGATCCTCAAAATGATGAAGACTTGATGCCACTGCAGAGGAAACGCTCCGGAGAGCAGAGCCCTGCAGATCTTCTGTTTTTGATGTAAATTATTTTTTCTGTCATGTCTGCAGCTTTATGGTTTCCTATTTAAGAGAAATGACTTAAATTAAATTCTCTGAATAAAGAGATCTGCTGTTTCCGGCGCTTATCAGCTTCATGTTTCTGTTCCCCTGGACTTGGTCTCGATGTTTCTTCTTCCTCAGGTGTTCTTGAAGCTCAAACTGGACCTTCGGGTCTGATCCGGTTCAGTTCAAACTGGACCTTCAGGTCTGATCCGGTTCGGTTCAAACTGGACCTTCAGGTCTGATCCGGTTCAGTTCAAACTGGACCTTCAGGTCTGATCCGGTTCGGTTCAAACTGGACTCAAAGATCTTCCTCATGTTTGTTAAGTTTATGATTTATTTCTTCCCTCTGGACATCAGTGATAAACATTCTCCTGCCTCGGGGGATCGGTGGTTAAAGTGTTCTTGAGATGAAATCTTTTTACAATAATTGATGAAAATTCAGACGTTCAGGAGTCCAAAGATCAGAGCATCTGATGGACTCTGGCCTGCTGTAAGAACCTCATGTCTGTTCCTCTCTGAACTCGGATCTTTCTGTCTGAATGAAGAGTTTTTGGGTTTCTGGAGAGAATCAAATTTTGATGAACAATGAAGAAAATTCCAGGACGTGATTCGGTGTTCCTGGACAGCAGCTGCTGTTCCTGCAGCTGCCGGTCTTAGAACACGGATCTCTGCCTGATCGCCGGTGTGACGCAGGATCTTCACGCTCTGCTGCACAGCTTCAGAGGAACCTTTGCTCCTGCAGGGCTCCTTAAAAGCTGCGTGGGAGGTTCAGCAGGAGTCGTCCTCTGCAGCCATGACCACCTTCGATGACCTCCTGGAGGAGGCCGGCGCCTTCGGCCGCTGCCAGAAGCGGATCTTCGCCCTGCTGTGCCTCGTGTCTCTGCCGTTCGCCGGCGTCTACGTGGGCATCGTCTTCCAGGGCTTCACGCCGGAGCACTGGTGCCGGGACGCCACGCTGGCGGAGAGGAGGCAGGCGTGTGGATGGAGCCTGGCGGACAGCCGCAGGCTGGTGGCGCCGCTGGTCAACGTCTCCGGAGAGCTGCAGCGCAGCAGCTGCGAGCGCTACGAGGTGGACTGGAACGCCACGGCGCCCACCTGCGAGGCGGAGGAGCTGCACCTGAGCGGGAGGCCGACCACCGGCTGCAAGGAGGGGTGGGAGTACGACTACGAGGGACGGCAGTCCTTCGCCACGGAGGTGAGCGGGAAGAGAGGCAGCAGGTAAACCGGTTAACGGATCTGTGAGGATCAGAACGGATCTAGGAGGATCAGTACAGATCTGTGAGGATCAGAACGGATCTAGGAGGATCAGTACAGATCTGTGAGGAAGACCCAAACCCTCAATTCTGATCCTCACAGATCTGGTCTGATCCTCACAGATCCGTTCTGATCCTTGAAGGTTCTGTTCTGATCCTCACAGATCCGTTCTGATCCTCACAGATCTGATCCTCTCAATGTTTTCTTCTGTGGTTCCTGATCGGGTTTCAGGTTTCTATTCCAGAACCTTCTAGATTCCTCCTGAGCCTTCAGACGTCTTCTACCTTTGAAATCGTATAAACACGTTATAAAAACTGAAAGGTTTCAGGATCTGTCGCCGTGGTCACAGATGACTCGCCTCTCGCCGCAGTTTGACCTGGTCTGCTCGGACGGCTGGTTGGTGGACATGTTCCAGGCCACGCTCAACGTGGGCTTCCTGGTGGGGAGCATTGCCATTGGTTACCTGGCTGACAGGTAATCTTCAGGGACCTGCTGACCTTTGACCTCCACAGGAAGCTGCTGACGCTCTGGTGCTCTCCAGGTTTGGCAGGAAGATGAGCTTCTTGATGTCCTCGCTGCTGAACGCCGCCGCAGGCGTCCTGGTGGCGGTCTCCCCGAACTACACGCTCCTGCTGGTGTTCAGAACCCTCTCCGGGTTCGGCGTGAAAGGCGGCTGGATGGCCGGATACGTCCTGAGTAAGAGCCCGCCGCCGCTGCCGCCCTGCAGGAGAACGGTCGGCTCAGCCCTCCGTCTGTCTGTCAGTCACAGAGATCGTGGGGGTGGAGTTCCGGCGGATGGTGGGGGTCCTGTATCAGATGTTCTTCAGCGTCGGCCTCCTCATCCTCCCGCTGCTCGCCTACTTCATCCCTGATTGGCGCTGGCTGCAGCTCGCCATCACGGCGCCGTACGTCCTGTTCCTGTCCTACTACTGGTGAGGAACGCATACACCCCCTCCCTCTGCAGGTCCTGTTCGTTCCAGGTCCAAACAGAAGGTTTCTGCTGACGCTCCAAATCCCTCAAACCTGCAGAAAAATTCAGTGAAGCTTCTGGAGATCAACCAAAGTCTGAATTCAGTTCTGGAGAGGGCGGGGCCAGAGGAGTCCTCGCTGTGATGTCACGCTTTGACTCGTGAGAGCGTTTAAATGAAGATCTTTTCTCTGTTTTCCATGAACTTCAGGCATTTTTCAGGAAACTTAAACTCTGAGGATCCACAGATCTGAACGGATCTGTTTGGATGAATCCACTGATGAGAGATCTTTGTGTTCATCGTAGATCCTCTGAGGTGGAGGTCTACTTCTATAGAAGCACTGGAGAGTTTTGAGCTGAAGGACTTTAGGTTCTCAGGGTCAGAGCGGGAGATGCTGGGGTTCTGTTCGGGAGGATCAGGAGTGGATCAGGATGGATCCATCAGAGGATCTGATCCTGATCATGTTTGGACACATTAGAGGAGGAACAGGGAGGATGCTGAACCTGGAGATACAGGAAAGGATGAAGGAGGTGCAGCCAGGATTTGATGGAGGCTGTGGCGCCCCCTAAAGGCAGCCGCTGGAATAAGCTGTAATCTTATCTTTTTTTCCTTCTAGATCTCCATAATCCGTTTATCCAACACGCCACAGATTTTCTACTTTCTCATATAATAAAAAAACTGATGACAGAAATGACTAGAATGTCTGAAATGTTTCCAGGGTCATCCCAGAATCTCCTCGATGGCTTCTGTCTCAGAACAAGAAGTCCGAAGTGGTGAAGATCACGGAGTCCATGGCCAAAGAGAACGGGAGGACGTTGTCCAAAAACATCCAGGTTTCTGCAGATCTGCTGCTTCAGCAGCCAGAACATCCTGAGGACGACCTGTAGCCATCAGCTGAGCTGTCTCCTTCTTCCTGTCTCCTTCTTCCTGTCTCCTTCTTCCTGTCTCCTTCTTCCTGTTTCCTCCTTCCTGTCTGTCTTTCTGTTTCCTTCTTCCTGTCTCCTTCTTCCTGCCTCCTTCTTCCCGTCTCTGTCTTCCTGTTTCCTCCTTCCTGTCTCCTCCTTCCCGTCTCCCTCTTCCTGTCTCCGTCTTCCCGTCTCTGTCTTCCTGTCTCCTCTTTCCTGTCTCCTTCTTCCTGTCTCCTTCTTCCTGTCTCCTCCTTCCTCTCTGTCTTCCTGTTTCCTCCTTCCCGTCTCCTTCTTCCTGTTTCCTTCTTCCTGTCTCTGTCTTCCTGTCTCCTCCTTCCTATCTGTCTTCCCGTCTCTGTCTTCCTGTTTCCTTCTTCCCGTCTCTGTCTTCATGTTTCCTTCTTCCTGTCTCCTCCTTCCTGTCTCCGTCTTCCCGTCTCCGTCTTCCCGTCTCCTTCTTCCTGTCTCCTTCTTCCTGTCTCTGTCTTTCCTGGTTTCCAGACTCTGACGGACGATGAAACAGAATCCACCACCGCCTCCTTCATGGACCTGATCCGAACCCCAAACATGAGGAAGCACACGTTAATCCTGAGCTATAACTGGTCAGTCTTGGACCTTCCTCTGAGTTTGCTCTCAGCTCCAGCAGCTTCAGGTCGTCCTCCGTCTCTGCAGGTTCACCAGCGCCGTGGTCTACCAGGGTTTGATCATGCGCCTCGGCATTCTGGGAGGAAATGTCTACATGGACTTCCTCATCTCCGGCCTGGTGGAGTTCCCCGCGGCGTTCCTCATCCTTTTTACCATCGAGCGGATCGGCCGCCGCCTGCCGTTCGCCTCGGCTAACATCGTGGCCGGAGCATCCTGCTTCATCACCGCCTTCGTCCCTGACAGTGAGTCTCTGCTGGATCTGGTCTCTGCTGGATCTGGTCTCTGCTGGTGATGAAGATCTGAGCTCTGTTCCTCTCAGGCCTGTTCTGGCTGAAGACGGTGGTGGCCTGCATCGGCCGGCTGGGGATCACCATGGCCTTTGAGATGGTGGTCTTCGTCAACACCGAGCTGTACCCCACCTTTGTCAGGTGAGACCGCTGACAGCTCCTACGGCGTCTGCGCTGGGACAAAAAGGAGGTCATCTACGTCCATCCGTCCTCCTGGAGTCATGGAGGTGTTTCTGCAGGACCTCCTCTTTCTCTGAGGAGCAGACTCCTTCACCTCCATCAGGTGTTCCTCCTGAAATCTCGTGGTTCTCCCTACAGGAACCTGGGGGTGTCGGTGTGTTCCACTCTGTGTGATGTCGGCGGCATCGTGGCTCCGTTCCTGCTCTACCGGCTGGCTGTGATCTGGCTGGAGCTGCCGCTCATCATCTTTGGTGGGTTCAGGGTTCAGTGAGGACGTCCTGTCGGGTCCAATCAAACTCCGGTCGCTTTTGGTCCTGACTTTTCCCTGCCTGTCGTCTGAAGGCTTCCTGGCGTTCCTGGCTGGAGGTTTGGTTCTGCTGCTCCCTGAGACCAGAGGCATGCCGCTGCCCGACTCCATCCAGGACGTGGAGTTCCCAGAGAGGTGAGAAACGGTCTACGGATGGAGGAATGCAGACAGCAAAACCATTCAGAAGTCTGATTGGACATGTTTGATGTGTTTCTTTTAGAGTGAAGGAGAAAGCTCAGCAGGTCGTCCTGCTGCCCCCCCCCAACAAAAACAACGACGT
>NW_023417045.1:0-22082 GCF_002922805.2 Oryzias melastigma | reverse complement strand
ATGCTACAACCACTACTGAAAAATCGGTTCAGTTCCAAAATCTGAGGTTTCCTCAAAACCGTATGGACTAATTTAGGAAAAGAAATCTGCCTCAGAATCTCTGCAGAACAGCAGCAGTCCTTCCGTTCTCCAAACCTCCTCGTCTGATCTGACCTGTCCAGCTTCAGCAGAGCGATGTCCACCCCGGCGGGGGCCTGGACTATCTTCTCCAGCCTGCGCTCCTGCTTGGTTGTCTCAGTGGCCCGTTCCTTGTGGATTCCCATCAGAACTTTGTAGGCGGACGGCTGACTGGACCTGCAGCAGCAGAACAGCATCAGCGTCGGATCGGCAGAGGTTCTGCTCGCTGTGCTGCAGACGTTCACGTCTCTGCTGACCTCTCCAGACAGTGTTTAGCAGTGAGGACCCACTGAGGATCGATCAGAGTTCCTCCACAGAAATGGATTCCAGAACTGAAAGACAACACAGACACTCATGACATGGGGGGGGGGGCATGGTGTAGCACACACAATGCACATTAAACGGACACAATTCTGATGAGTTTAATGCTAAAGATTTTACATCATAGCTACACTACAACATAAACACGTGTGCACATGCATACACACACACAAACACACACAAACACACTGATAAACAATTTAAATGTAAATGTCAGGAAAGAGAATAACTCCAGACAGAATACTGAAGAACAGAGGAGCTGTGTGAATCAGAAAAAACGGACGGAGACTCTTCAACACTGTTGGAAACTGAATATTTATCTTCCGATGTGTTTTCAAAACGTTCCCAGAGAGTTTTTCATTATAATGATGCTGTTTTGAGCTCAAATCGAAAAACTGAGTGGTTTTCTAGGACATAGTTTCTGCAGAGCAGCAGGACCTCATTAGAAATGTACCTCTGGGTTGTGGGCGGGATCACTGCTGCAGAGCAACCTCTCTTCCTGTCATCCATTGTTTACGCCCTCCCACCAGCTTACAGCCCCTTGCCTTTAACATTAGCGGTGCAGTAATATCCGGTTCTGATCCAGATTCCAGCTCAGACCAGGAAAACAAAGACGTTCATGGATCTATCTGCCTGCATCAGAGAGGGGTGGAGCTGGAAGACTGCAGCCCCGCCCAGCTTTCTCTCTACATCACAAATATGATCTTTTTCAAACTCGTCTGCTCCTGATTCACAATAATAGGAATAAAGAAATCCTCAGAATTGTAACTTAGAGCTTAATTTTTTTCATTCAGGTTCTGCATCATCAGAAAAAGTCCAAAAAAAGGTTTTAAAAAACGTTTTTATCCGAGTGTGTTTGAGACCACAGAGGAAAATATAAAACTCTCAGCTCTAAAGAACTTCTTCACTACGAGACTACAAGTCTTTCTTTCACATGTGGGTGAATAGTAAACCAATGAAACTGGATGTTCTAACACCCACTGTATGGGGGGTTGTGGTACGGTGGGGTAGTGGTTAGCCGTCTCGTCTCACGGTGAGCAGGTTCTGGTTCTCATCCCTCATGTGTGGGTTTGTCTGTTTTCCTCCTACAGTCTAGAAACCAGATTCAGGTCATCTGGTGACTCTGGTGTCCTTTAAGGGTTAATGTGTTTTTTTATTTATGTGTGCGTGTTTGTTTATGTGCCTTTGTTTATGTATGTGTATTTGTTTGTTTGTTTATTTGTTAATGTTTGTTTAAGTGTGTGTGTTTGTTTGTTTATTTGTTTGTTTACGTGTGTCTTTCTTTGCTTATATGCATGAGTGTGCATGTCTGAATATGTAAGTGTGTGTTTGTGTGTCTTTGTATAAGTGCTTCCATATATTTGTATATGAATGTGTGTGCATGTGCGAGCGTGCACGTGGAGCGTCCCTAAAGCTTTCTCCTGATGGATTTCCTCTCATTCATTAGCCGTCAGTCTCAGCTCTGCAGCTAACAGAACATTTGATTGAGAGATTCCTCTGAGGGGGTGTGGACTTTGAACAAGCCAGAACAAGCTCACTCCTGATTGGTGACAGCAGTTCGTCTAAAAACGTGACTCGGACTAATCGCTGTCGACGGGTTGCAATATGGCGGTAGACGTACCAGGAAGTGACGGCGAAGGCTCTGGTCTAATCTCGTAAAGGCTGGAGGTAATGCATTTCCTCTGGGGAAAAAATGTTTTCCACTTCTATCATCTCTGCTGGTGTTTGAAGCTGTGGTCAAACTCTGGTGACCACAGCGCACCGATTCTGGTGCCTTTTGCTGTGGCAACCCCTGAACCCGGTGGTGGTCACCTGAAGTCAGGAATCCCATGAATTTGAAGAAAGAGTCCTACCAAACCTGGTGGCTTGTGGGACTCCAGAAGCAGCTGACAGATACCGGCTGTCTGCGTGAGCTGCAGACAAAAACTGTGCAGACAAAAACTCGGCCTTGGGAGGAGTTCGGAGAGGCCATGGAGAAGGACCATTGGCTCGTCTCAAAGAGATTCTGTCAAACCATCCAGAGCTCAGGAGGGGAAGCAGTTTTCTGCAGGGACTGTTTCTGGTGCAGGTGGGGATCTGTTGACTACAACTATGGACATTTTCAGGTAGTGGAAGGAATACATTAAGGATCTCCTCAATCCTGCTGACAAGCCTCCTCTTGAGAAGGCTTCAATCTACAAGATCTACAGTCACTGGAGTGAGAAGGATAGGCGGCAAAATCAGGTAAAATTTAAGTGCCCAAGCAGCCGATTTGAACTTATTTTGGGTCATTTATCAAGATTTTTCATTTCTGGATGATAATTATAAGAACATTTCATAGGCAGTCTATGAGTAGTTCAGGTGCTAATTAAAAATCTAAATTAATGGCGTAGTTTAATTCATTTTACAAGATACATGGCTTGTTAAGATGTGAGAGATCATACGGTTGTTCATCGAAGGAGCGCTCAGTGAGTCTCTATGTTTACTCAGACGCACAAAAACTTAGAGGGAACGTTGGTTGCACCCTTACTAGTTTCCCATGAGTCAGAGCTGTAAAATAATTGTTAAAAAAGAACAGATATCTTTGATAAAAGCTGTAATGTGCAAACAAGATCATTTAGAACTTAGTGTCTTTTTTTTAGCTTTTTCAATTTTTTATAGGATGATTTGTTTTGGAGTCTGTATGTTGATTCATTTCTTTAATCTTTTATTTTATTTGGACTTTTTTAACAGCTAACTACCATCACATAATTTAATGAACTTATAAGCTGGACATCCTTAGAGTGCTTTGATGTTGGCAGAGTGACCAAAATACTGTGATGACATCATTTTACATCACTCCTTTGATGTCATCAAGGCTTTGATATCGGGAGGGACCGAAGCAGTGTTATGTCAGTGATGTCAAATGATGTCATCACTTCTGTGATGACATCATTAAACATCAAAGGAGTGATGTGTAATGATCTCATCACAGCAGTGATCACCACCACTTGAAGCTCAAATTGATCCTGATCCCCTCATCAGATCAGTTCGCTTTCTACACTTCAAGCAAAGACCAAGGCAAGAAACCGTATAGTAGAAAACAACATAAAAATGGTTCTTAAAAACTTTTTCAAGATTTTCAAGAACACCAGGAAATCCCCCAAGGAACGCATGGGACCATCAAAAGACACCGAATTCCCCACTAAAGAATGCAAACAAGAGGATTCTTTAGTTGAATGCTCTGAATCTCAGTGTCTGAAACTGAGAAACATAGCACTCCGAGCAGAGCTTCAATCTCTTCAAAAGGATGAGTTTGACCTTCTGGAAAAACGGGACGGTCTTAGAAACTTGTTCACCCAATTAGAAGACCAAGAAGCTGAATATGAAAAAGCTCAAGCAAACACGCTGGAACTGAAAAAACAAGATGACGAGGAGATCAAAGAAACTGAAAAGCTTCAGGACAAGCTTTCTACTTTGTCAAAGCACAAAGACAAACTTGTCACTGTAAAAGCCAAACGAAGAGCTGCCCAAAAGCCGAAACGTGTAGTGAGGAAGTCCCTGACTGCAGAGAAAAAGGAGGCAGCCCAACAGAGACTCAAGGAACTTGAACGAGGTTGGAAATATTTTGGAAACATTCATCCAAAATCTGCTTTTCGCAAACGTCAAGTTCCTTCAGTGAGATTCCAAGGACTGAAACGGCCAAAACGTGGAGTGAGGAAGCATCTGACTGCAGCTGAAAAAGTAGCTCAACAACAGAGACTCAAGGGACTTGAACGAGGTTGGAGGTGTTTTGGAAAGATTCACCCAAAACCTTGTAATCGCAAACGTCAAGTTCCTTCAGTGAGGTTCCAAGGACTGAAACGGCCAAAACGTGGAGTGAGGAAGCATCTGACTGCAGCTGAAAAAGTAGCTCAACAGCAGAGAATCAAGGGACTTGAACGAGGTTGGAGGTGTTTTGGAAACATTCACTCAAAACCTTGTAATCCTAAACGTCAAGTTCCTTCCGTGAGATTCCAAGGACTGAAACGGCCAAAACGTGGAGTGAGGAAGCATCTGACTGCAGCTGAAAAAGTAGCTCAACAGCAGAGAATCAAGAAACTTGAAAGAGGTTGGAGGTATTTTGGAAAGATTAATCAGAAATCAGGTTTTTCCAAACGTCAAGTTCCTTCAGTGAGATTCCAAGGACTGAAACGGCCAAAACGTGGAGTGAGGAAACCCCTGACTGCAGCTGACAAGGAACATCACCATAAGGGGCTAAAGAAACTTGAAAGAGGATGGAAAGATTTTGGAAAAATTCACCCAAAATCAGGTTTTCGCAAACGTCAAGTTCCTTCAGTGAGATTCCAAGGGCTGAAACGGCCAAAACATGTAGTAAGTAAACCCCTGACTGCAGCTGAAAAGGAAGCTCTCCAACAGAAACTCAAAGAACTTGAACGTGGATGGAGGTGTTTCGGAAAAATTCATCCTGCGAAACCTGCTGTTACCAAACCAGTTCCTGCCGTTAGCAAACCAGTTCCTGCTGTTGGAAACCAAGAACTGAAACGTCCAAAACCTGCAGTGAAGAAGCCCCTGACTGCAGCTGAAAAGGAAGCTCACCAGCAGAGACTCAAGGGACTTGAACGAGGTTGGAGGTGTTTTGGAAAGATTCACCCAAAACCTTGTAATCGCAAACGTCAAGTTCCTTCAGTGAGGTTCCAAGGACTGAAACGGCCAAAACGTGGAGTGAGGAAGCCCCTGACTGCAGCTGAAAAAGTAGCTCAACAGCAGAGAATCAAGAAACTTGAAAGAGGTTGGAGGTATTTTGGAAAGATTAATCAGAAATCAGGTTTTTGCAAACGTCAAGTTCCTTCAGTGAGATTCCAAGGATTGAAACGGCCAAAACGTGTGGTAAGGAAGCATCTGACTGCAGCTGAAAAAGTAGCTCAACAGCAGAGACTCAAGGGACTTGAACGAGGTTGGAGGTGTTTTGGAAAGATTCACCCAAAACCTTGTAATCGCAAACGCCAAGTTCCTTCAGTGAGGTTCCAAGGACTGAAACGGCCAAAACGTGGAGTGAGGAAGCCCCTGACTGCAGCTGAAAAAGTAGCTCAACAGCAGAGAATCAAGAAACTTGAAAGAGGTTGGAGGTATTTTGGAAAGATTAATCAGAAATCAGGTTTTTCCAAACGTCAAGTTCCTTCAGTGAGATTCCAAGGATTGAAACGGCCAAAACGTGGAGTGAGGAAACCCCTGACTGCAGCTGAAAAAGTAGCTCAACAGCAGAGACTCATGGGACTTGAACAAGGTTGGAGATATTTTGGAAAGATTCATCCAAAATCAGGTTTTTGCAAACGTCAAGTTCCTTCAGTGAGATTCCAAGGACTGAAACGGCCAAAACATGTAGTAATAAGGCCCCTGACTGCAGCTGAAAAGGAAGCTCTCCAACAGAGACTCAAGAAACTTGAACGAGGTTGGAGGTGTTTTGGAAAAATTCACTCAAAACCTTGTAATCGCAAATGTCAGGTTCCTTCAGTGAGATTCCAAGGACTGAAACGGCCAAAACGTGTAGTGAGGAAGCATCTGACTGCAGCTGAAAAAATAGCTCAACATCAGAGACTCAAGGGACTTGAACGAGGTTGGAGATATTTTGGAAAGATTCACCCAAAATCAGGTTTTTCCAAACGTCAAGTTCCTTCACTGAGATTCCAAGGACTGAAACGGCCAAAACTTGCAATTAGGAAGCCCCTGACTGCAGCTGAAAAATTAGCTCAACAGCAGAGACTCAAGGGACTTGAACGAGGTTGGAGGTGTTTTGGAAAGATTCATCCAAAATCTGCTTTTCATAAACGTCAAGTTCCTTCAGTGAGATTCCAAGGACTGAAACGGCCAAAACATGTAGTGAGGAAGCATCTGACGGCAGCTGAAAAGGAAGTTTACCAGCAGAGACTCAAGAGACTTGAACAAGGTTGGAGGTGTTTTGGAAAGATTCACCCGAAACCTTGTAATCGCAAACGTCAAGTTCCTTCAGTGAGGTTCCAAGGACTGAAACGGCCAAAACGTGTAGTGAGGAAGCATCTGACTGCAGCTGAAAAAATAGCTCAACATCAGAGACTCAAGGGACTTGAACGAGGTTGGAGATATTTTGGAAAGATTCACCCAAAATCAGGTTTTTCCAAACGTCAAGTTCCTTCACTGAGATTCCAAGGACTGAAACGGCCAAAACGCGTAGTGAGGAAGCATCTGACTGCAGCTGAAAAATTAGCTCAACAGCAGAGACTCATGGGACTTGAACGAGGTTGGAAATATTTTGGAAACATTCATCCAAANGTCATCACTTCTGTGATGACATCATTTGACATCATAGGAGTGATGGGTAATGATGTCATCACAGCAGTGATCACCATCACTTGAAGCTCAAATTGATCCTGATCCCCTCATCAGATCAGTTTGCTTTCTATGCTTCAAGCAAAGACCAAGGCAAGAAACCGTATAGTATAAAACAACATAAAAATGGTTCTTAAAAACTTTTTCAAGATTTTCAAGAACACCAGGAAATCCCCCAAGGAACGCATGGGACCATCAAAAGACACCGAATTCCCCACTAAAGAATGCAAACAAGAGGATTCTTTAGTTGAATGCTCTGAATCTCAGTGTCTGAAACTGAGAAACATAGCACTCCGAGCAGAGCTTCAATCTCTTCAAAAGGATGAGTTTGACCTTCTGGAAAAACGGGACGGTCTTAGAAACTTGTTCAGCCAATTAGAAGACCAAGAAGCTGAATATGAAAAAGCTCAAGCAAACACGCTGGAACTGAAAAAACAAGATGACGAGGAGGTCAAAGAAACTGAAAAGCTTCAGGACAAGCTTTCTACTTTGTCAAAGCACAAAGACAAACTTGTCACTGTAAAAGCCAAACGAAGAGCTGCCCAAAAGCCGAAACGTGTAGTGAGGAAGTCCCTGACTGCAGAGAAAAAGGAGGCAACCCAACAGAGACTCAAGGAACTTGAACGAGGTTGGAAATATTTTGGAAAGATTCATCCAAAATCTGCTTTTCGCAAACGTCAAGTTCCTTCACTGAGATTCCAAGGATTGAAACGGCCAAAACGTGGAGTGAGGAAGCATCTGAATGCAATTGAAAAGGAAGCTCTCCAACAGAGACTCAAGGGACTTGAACGAGGTTGGAGGTGTTTTGGAAAGATTCACCTGAAACCTTTTAATCGCAAACGCCAAGTTCCTTCAGTGAGATTCCAAGGACTGAAACGGCCAAAACATGTAGTGAGGAAGCATCTGACTGCAGCTGAAAAGAAAGCTCAACAGCAGAGACTCAAGGGNTCAGGACAAGCTTTCTACTTTGTCAAAGCACAAAGACAAACTTGTAACTGTAAAAGCCAAACGAAGAGCTGCCCAAAAGCCGAAACGTGTAGTGAGGAAGTCCCTGACTGCAGAGAAAAATCAGGCAACCCAACAGAGACTCAAGGAACTTGAACGACGATGGAAATATTTTGGAAAGATTCATCCAAAATCTGCTTTTCATAAACGTCAAGTTCCTTCACTGAGATTCCAAGGATTGAAACGGCCAAAACGTGGAGTGAGGAAGCATCTGAATGCAACTGAAAAGGAAGCTCTCCAACAGAGACTCAAGGGACTTGAACGAGGTTGGAGGTGTTTTGGAAAGATTCACCTGAAACCTTGTAATCGCAAACGCCAAGTTCCTTCACTGAGGTTCCAAGGACTGAAACGGCCAAAACGTGGAGTGAGGAAGCCCCTGACTGCAGCTGAGAAAGTAGCTCAACAGCAGAGACTCAAGGGACTTGAACGAGGTTGGAGATATTTTGGAAAGATTCGTCCAAAATCAGGTTTTTGCAAACCTCAATTTCCTTCAGTGAGGTTCCAAGGACTGAAACGGCCAAAACGTGTAGTAATAAGGCCCCTGACTGCAGCTGAAAAGAAAGCTCAACAGCAGAGACTCAAGGGACTTGAACGAGGTTGGAGGTGTTTTGGAAAGATTCACTCAAAACCTTGTAATCGCAAGCGTCAAGTTCCCTCAGTGAGATTTCAAGGACTGAAACGGCCAAAACGTGGAGTGAGGAAGCATCTGACTGCAGCTGAAAAGGAAGTTTACCAGCAGAGACTCAAGGGACTTGAACGAGGTTGGAGGTGTTTTGGAAAGATTCACCCGAAACCTTGTAATCGCAAACATCAAGTTCCTTCAGTGAGGTTCCAAGGACTGAAACGGCCAAAACGTGGAGTGAAGAAGCCCCTGACTGCAGCTGAAAAATTTGCTCAACAGCAGAGACTCAAGAAACTTGAACGAGGTTGGAGGTTTTTTGGAAAGATTCATCCAAAATCTGCTTTTCATAAACGTCAAGTTCCTTCACTGAGGTTCCAAGGACTGAAACGACCAAAACGTGGAGTAAGAAAGCCCCTGACTGCAGCTGAAAAGGAAGTTTACCAGCAGAGTCTCAAGAAACTTGAACGAGGTTGGAGGTGTTTTGGAAAGATTCACCCGAAACCTTGTAATCGCAAACGTCAAGTTCCTTCGCTGAGGTTCCAAGGACTGAAACGGCCAAAACGTGGAGTGAGGAAGCATCTGAATGCAACTGAAAAAGTAGCTCAACAGCAGAGACTCAAGGGACTTGAACGAGGTTGGAGGTGTTTTGGAAAGATTCATCCAAAATCTGCTTTTATCAAACGCCAAGTTCCTTCAGTGAGGTTCCAAGGACTGAAACGGCCAAAACTTGCAATTAGGAAGCCCCTGACTGCAGCTGAAAAAGTAGCTCAACAGCAGAATCTCAAGAAACTTGTACGAGGTTGGAGGTGTTTTGGAAAGATTCACCCAAAATCAGGTTTTTGCAAACGTCAAGTTCCTTCAGTGAGATTCCAAGGACTGAAACGACCAAAACGTGGAGTAAGAAAGCCCCTGACTGCAGCTGAAAAAGTAGCTCAACAGCAGAATCTCAAGAAACTTGAACGAGGATGGAGGTGTTTTGGAAAGATTCACCCGAAACCTTGTAATCGCAAACGTCAAGTTCCCTCAGTGAGGTTCCAAGGACTGAAACGCCCAAAGCGTGGAGTGAGGAAGCATCTGACTGCAACTGAAAAAGTAGCTCAACATCAGAGACTCAAGGGACTTGAACAAGGTTGGAGGCGTTTTGGAAAGATTCGTCCAAAATCAGGTTTTCGCAAACGTCAAGTTCCTTCACTGAGATTCCAAGGACTGAAACGGCCAAAACATGTAGTAATAAGGCCCCTGACTGCAGCTGAAAAGGAAGCCCTCCAACAGAAACTCAAGGAACTTGAACGTGGATGGAGGTGTTTTGGAAAAATTCAGCCTGCGAAACCTGCTGTTACCAAACCAGTACCTGACGTTAGCAAACCAGTTCCTGCTGTTGGAAACCAAGAATTGAATCGTCCAAAACCTGCAGTGAAGAAGCCCCTGACTGCAGCTGAAAAGGAAGCTCACCAGCAGAAGCTCAAGGAACTCGAAAAGGGATGGAAAAGTTTTGGAAAGATTCATCCTCCGAAACCTGCTGTTAACAAACCTCAAGTTCCTTCAGTGAGATTCCAAGGACTGAAACAGCCCAAACCTGCAGTGAAGAAACCCCTGACTGCAGCTGAGAAGGAAGCTCACCAGCAGAGACTGAAGGAACTTGAACGAGGTTGGAATTCTTCCACACGTCTATAGGGGGTTGTCATCGTTTTACTACTAGCTGAACTCCTGACTCAGGTGTTTTTATGTTCTGACTGACTGAACACACCTGTTCCAGGTGATCAGCAAGCAGGGTGGTAGATCTCGAGGACCAGGACTGAGCAGCCAAGTTCTCCATTTTCTTCTAAATTGGAATTTGGGAATTTTTGTTGCTCCTACCGGAAATGAAAAAGGACCTGCTCTTCACCGCACAACCAGAGATCAGTAAGAGGACTGATCTAAATACATGGGTATTTGAAAAAAGAGGGAGGTGCGATGGTTTGTTGGGTCGACATTGATTAGTGATAGACTCGTGTCTATCTGGGTTTTCTAAGATTATTAGCTTTGTAGGATGTTAGATTATCTGTGTTTTAAAAAAAAGAGGACAGCACGTTGGTTTGTTGGGTCGACTTTATAACCTGACAGACCCATGTCTGTGAACGTTTTCTAAAGTTATTAGCTTTGTAGGATTTTAGATTATGTGGGTTTAAAAAAAGAAGACAGCACGTTGGTTTGTTGGGTCAACTCTAATACCTGATAGACTCGTGTCTATCTGGGTTTTCTAAGGTTATTAGCTTTGTAGGACTTTAGATTATGTGGGTTTAAAAAAAGAGGACAGCACGTTGGTTTGTTGGGTCGACTTTATAACCTGACAGACCCATGTCTGTGTGGGTTTTCTAAGATTATTAGCTTTGTAGGACTTTAGATTATGTGGGTTTAAAAAAAGAAGATGGCACGTTGGTTTGTTGGGTCAATTTGGGTTTTCTAAGATTATTAGCTTTGTAGGATTGTTAGATTATCTCTGTTTTAAAAAAGGAGGGAGGCACGTTGGTTTGTTGGGTCGACATTGATTAGTGATAGAAAACCCAGATAGACACGAGTCTAAGATTATTAGCTTGGTAGGACTTTAGATTATGTGGGTTTAAAAAAAGAGGACAGCACGTTGGTTTGTTGGGTCAATTTTATTACCCGATAGACTCGTGCCTACCTGGGCTTCCTAAGATTATTAGCTTTGTAGGATGTTAGATTATCTGTGTTTTAAAAAAAAGAGGACAGCACGTTGGTTTGTTGGGTCGACTTTATAACCTGACAGACCCATGTCTGTGTGGGTTTTCTAAGATTATTAGCTTTGTAGGACTTTAGATTATGTGGGTTTAAAAAAAGAAGACAGCACGTTGGTTTGTTGGGTCAACTCTAATACCTGATAGACTCGTGTCTATCTGGGTTTTCTAAGGTTATTAGCTTTGTAGGATGTTAGACTATCTGTGTTTTTTTAAAAGAAAAAGGAGGGAGGCACGTTGGTTTGTTGGGTCGACTTTATTACCTGACAGACTCGTGTCTGTGTGGGTTTTCTAAAGTTATTAGCTTGGTAGGATTTTAGGTTATTTGGGTTTTAAAAAAGAGGACAGCACGTTGGTTTGTTGGGTNTGTGTGGGTTTTCTAAAGTTATTAGCTTGGTAGAATTTTAGGTTATTTGGGTTTAAAAAAAGAGGACAGCACGTTGGTTTGTTGGGTCAACTCTAATACCTGATAGACTCGTGTGTATCTGGGTTTTCTAAGATTATTAGCTTTGTAGGATGTTAGATTATCTGTGTTTTAAAAAAAGAGGCAGGCACGTTGATTTGTTGGGTCGACTTTATTACCTGACAGACCCGTGTCTGTGTGGGTCTTCTAAGGTTATTAGCTTTGTAGGATTTTAGGTTATTTGGGTTTAAAAAAAGAGAACAACATGTTGGTTTGTTGGGTTCCCTTTGGTTCCTGACAGACTCGTGTCTGTGTGGGTTTTATCCGAGAACTTCGGTTCCCCCCACTTAGGTCATTTGGTTTTAAGGCTTTAAAAAAGGTTTACACGTTTTGTTGGGTCAACTTTGGTGCCAGAGGATGGCGCATTGGTTGGTCTGGTTACAAAAACGTATTACTTACAAATTTAAAAGGGTTGAACAAGCCTGTGGGTTTTCTCCGAGTACTTCGGTTTTCCCACCCAAATTATTACTAATTGGCTTTAAAAAAAAAAAAATTTTCCTCTCCGTGAATCGCCACCTTACCGTGGTGGAGAGGTTTGAGTGCCTGAATTTACCCCTAGGAGCAGAGTTGTCAAGGATTCTGCCCCTTTTGGGGTCATGACAAATACACTATCATGATAGTGTGTCTCCTGGGGACAGGCAGGACTAAGAGCGATTCAAACACACACAAACACACACACACACACACGTGCACATACAACTGTAACCAGGGAGCCGTCTGTTCAAACACTCTTGTAAAGTCTTTGTTTCTCTGAAGACTCATTCAGAACAAACTGATTTTTACCATCAACGTTTCAGGTCTAGGAGTTCAAAGCTCTGATTGGCTCACCTGGTCCGGAGGCTGATTTGCCACGGCCATGAGTGAGGTCTCGACTGACAGCCGCCAACAATGCGTCCAAAGCAGCGTCTCGGTTTGTAAACTGGTGTCCCGCATGTGAGGTCCTCCTCTAAAAAACAAATCAGTAATCCATCAGAGGATGATGAGTTCACCGAAGCTGAAGGCCTCAGTAGAGATAAAACACTTTTTATTTCTACTACAAGAAGAGTCTCTGGTTCAGCAGAGGATGCACTGATGTTCAGAACAGATCTGAAGGTCTGAGTGCACAGATGTTTCTCAGAAGTGTCAGAAATCATTCAAGTTCTGGATGGATTTGCCCCTAGTGGTCACTCTGTGTTACTGCAGCATGCGGGTGTTAGGCATTTCTAAAGATGCTGCAGTTTTCCAGCAGAATATTTCACTGTAGTCTGATGATCTCAATGTTAAATGTGAGTTCTTAAGCCGTCAGGGTTTTTTAGGAATTAGAAAGAATTCCTGCAAAGTGTATTTTTCTTACTTCACTCCTCAGGATCCCTTTGAAACGTGGAATCATCCTGCAGAAATGTTTTAGTGAGATGATTCTTAGGGTCACAGGCATGGAGGGGGGGCATATTTGGGCTTGTTCAGATTTGGCTTTGTGTGTCTTCATCTCACAGGAATAAAAATGAAGATAAAATGTTTTATAAACGAGGCAATAAAGTTTGTTTTCTGTATTTTCCTTGTTCTGATTGATTATATTTGTCTTTTTCTTTCAGTTTGTCCACATCAAAGCTTTTTTATCAATATTTACAGAGTTATTACAATGTAAAAAGTGAAAAACTGGCTCAATTAACAAAAGCTTTGTAATTTATTACATGTAAGATATTAGTTTTTATCCAATTACATTTCTGACTTGAGTTAACCATCACCTCAAATTTTTATTTTGATAAAACATAATAATTTTAAAAGTAAAAACAAAGTATAGAACTTTTGTTAATTGATCCAATGTTTCAATTTTGCTAATGTATGTCATGTTTATGAGGAACATCTTTAATTCTGCCTAATAACAGCCAATCAGATGACAGGAGCTCAATGAATGTAGAGATGCAGACATATCTAAGTTTAGCTGTAATTATGGATGGAGATACATTTATTTTAATACCAACATTAAGATTTTCTGCGTTGACTGAGTCAACGAGTTTGTTGCTGCCTGAGATTGCCACACGCCGCTCCGTGTGCAACAGCGCCGGCTCTGTTTCAGGGATTGGGTTTATAGCTGTCCCAGATTTCCTGAGCGCCGCTGCGCCGATAACTTGACACGAACGACGTTACCCTTCTCCGGACACCCTGCTGCTGTCATTCAAACCAAGGAGCAGGAGTTAGTCAGCAGTAATGGAAGGAGAAACTCAATACCTGCTGAATGTGGCACATCATGTCCCAAATGCTGACCGTGGGAGCGACTGAATGAATATTGTGACAAAGCAAAACTTATGGAGTGATGCCGCCTCACAGGATGTTGTGTCATTATTTATTAGGTACAATGTGGTGTCAGTGATTTCAAAACTCTGCACCTTATTTTACAAATCCCAATTTGTCAAAAATAAAAAAACAATACAGAAAAATGTGAAAAAAGACTGTAAAACCATCATGGTTTGCTTTGGCCGATCTAAACAGCAGGAGAACTATGAGGCTTGTTCCATAAAAATTAAAGAATGGTCGTAAAATTAAAAGTTTAATCCAAACCCTCAACTTTTATTGCTTTAATTGTCAGATAATTGCTTGACTTTTACAGCTCTTTTCTGGAGCATTTTGCACAAACATTGTATTTTCAGTGGTTAAGTAGGACTTTTTCCCCCTACTTAACATAAAACTTTAAATTCTCAAAAAACAAAATTCTCACTTTTTCAGAAATGTCAAATTATGAGTATTATTTAAATATTTTACAACTTTATTTTGTGCTCAATTGATGACATTCAATCCTTTCTTGCCTCAATTTATTTCCTATTATAGTATTTATACTTATCCTTAGAACACTTTCGCTATAAAAAGCTACACCATCATTTTTGATGGGTAATTTTTACCCAATATAATATACCCAATTAAAAGTATTTTTCATGAAAAATAGATCAAAATGTGACAACACCGAAAAATTCGTTTTCTTTAATTTTCAAGTGTGGTATGTGCAACAAAATGCAAAATAAAAACATAGGAAGATACTGAAAACATGCTTGAAAATGACAGAAAAATTAGGAATTTGAAAACAAAATTTCCTAGAAAAAAATAATAATGATACTAGACTTGGCCTTTGGTCCACCATTCCTGGGACATGTGAGACTTCACCCAGGGATCCATGACACTCAGAAAAATGCAACATATTGAAAATCATATAAATACTTTTATTCGAGTGAGATTTTCCATTTTTGAATAAATTCAAGTATTTTAAGTGTGCCTAATTGTTCAAAAATCAATTAATTAGCTCTAATTTAATTTTGGTTTGTTACAATTTGAAAAATTCTGACTGAGATGCATCACAAATAGTAAAATAAACTTTATTTAATTACTGTCTAATCATGTACTACTACATTTGCTGCATTGAGATGACCCTATGTGACACGGGGTGTATTTTATTTTGAAAATGAGTCATACAAACCTCTGTTGAAAACAGCAGTATTTAATATAGGATTTTCTCTTTATGTATGCTTTATTTATGCAGAAAAACACCAGTTTATTTATATATATGAAAATTGTAACGTTATCATGGATGCAAATCAATGTTTTTATTTTTCTAAAGCACATGTGTCAAAGTCGAGGTCCTCTAGATAATTCTATCCGGTCCTCCAGATCATTTTATTTTATTGTTATTAATGCAAAAGGGACAAAGCGGTCAAGAAAATGGATGGATGGATGGATTAATGGCCCAATGTCATCTTCCGCTTATTTCTAACTTGTGTAATTTTGAGAAAATATATTTTTATGGAGAGTAAAATATTAAAAGTTATTTGAGGTTTAAGTTGATTTGTTCTGGAATAATATTCCTGCCTTTTTATTATTCATATTCATGTTAAAAAGTTACTGTTTTAAAAAATAAAAAAATTACATTTTGAAAACTATTTGACAAATGTTTCAATTACAAAGATTTTTTAGGTTATTTAATATTTCAGCTACATGCTAGTTGCTTTAATATAGGCTTTTTTGTGGCTGTTTTGGAGTTTAGTAAATGTTTCAGCTAAATACTAGCTGATTTAGCTAATTTAGGCTTTTCTTCAGTTTTTTAGGATATTTTGAAATTTTAATTTTTCAGCTACATGCTAGCTGTTTTGGCTAACCTAATATTTTCTTTATTGTTTTTTAGGCTAATTTGGTATTTAGCTAATATTTTAGCTGGCTATTAGCTTCAGCAATTTTAGCTATTAGCAGTGATTTAAGCTTTTAGCTTCAGTGTTTTTAGTTATCAATTTCAGCATCTTCAGCTATCAGCACTAGCATATTTAACGGCCAGCTTACAGCACTCACACTAGCATTATCACAGGTATTGCTATATGTCTAGTTCATAATTATGTTAAAAAGTTATGGTTTTAAAGCTTTAAAAATTTTGTTTTAGAGTGTTTAATAAAATGTTTACCCTGTTTGCCCTGTGACTTAAGGTGTGTTTTGGATTTTGGCACCTTGAGTTTGCCACCCCTGTTTAAAATCTGACTTTGTGGCTCCTGCCGGGTTGTAGTCGGTAAGAAATCCACTCTTGGCTCTTTAAGTATGGAAGGGTGCAGACCCTCCGGTTAATACAACAGATTTTTTTTTTTGTAGAACAATCTCCTTTTGTCTAATAAAATAATTTTTAATGATATATGGAGTAAAAGGCATGAATTGATTAGGTATTTTACAAAAAAATACAGAAAAAAATAAAAGTTTCCCAACATTCTGTTAAGCTATCAGGGGAAATATCCGGCCTAAGTAACGTTTATTGCATCATTATTGTGTGTAATTACTTGTGAGGAAAAAAACCTCACTGTAGGGACGCCTTGAGTTGCACGACAGTTGATCCGGAGGTTGACCTGTAAGTAAATTCCTCTTCCCCCCCCTGAATTTGACCCTCAGCCGATGATGTAAGTGCCTGTTAGGAATGGGGGAGATAACCTGGCTAACATCCATTGATCATTGTAAAGCAGGAAAAAGCAACCTCATCTTTTCGGTCACCAGACACCGGCGGCCGACGCAACAGCCAAGAACACATCAAATATTCATGCGTGATGACCGAGAGAAAAAGGAGGTCTCCGGTCTCAGCCATGCAAGAGTTTACATTTCTCTGTACGCGGGGAAACTGTAATGCTGCAAGTACAAATTATGAAGGAAAATAATCGAATCGAGCTGGCTGTCACTCAAATCCCATAAAATCAAGAGACAGGTTTCAGGGTGGAGGCCGCAAAATGTCATCTGTGCACCGACAACTGTTTTTCCTAAGTGAAAAGTCCAGTCTAGTGGCTCTCATCTGGACTCCATCAGGTTGCATGTCCCCAGGCAGGCAGATTGGCATCCATGTACCAGGCCTGTTTCTTTATTAAAGCCTCTGCCTCCTCTGACCCAGCACACACAGTTCGAGCCCCAGGGAACGCGAGCACAGACACACATGGTTCCCATAGGTCAGTTTGGTTGTTTGTGAGTCGTGCGTTTGATTCCCTCATAGACCACATATGGATTTGAGCTTAAGTAATGCAGTGTGAGATGCTTTTCTTTGTAAAACATCTGCTTAATGATAGTGCAGCTAAAGAAAAAGGCTAATATACTCACAACGAGGCCGAGCAAAATCAGAGACATATGAGATGAATTTCCACAGTTCAACCTGATAATGTGATACAGTATATTGAGCAGATGCAAAAACAGAGTTCAGAAACAGAAACCGCAGCTTTACTTCAGCCCATTTGGGATGTTATGCATAGAGAACAGGTTGCAGATTTGATGTTTAGTCTGCATGTAAGGTACAAACATTTTTTGTTTTACATATTTTTACTTAAAAAACTATTTTGTTTTTGTCTTAAAGCAGTGCTGGTTTTGATAAATCGAACCCCAGTTCATAATATTTTTAAATATTCTGGGATTTCAAACAAAAAAATGTCAAAAATGTATTGCTCAGTGAAACTGATGAATTTCTAATATGCAAAATATATCAAATTAATTGCTCTTTTTTTAAGTTGTTAATAAAAAGATGGTAAATTATTCATTTTAAACTTAAAAAAAGTATAAAAACTAAGACATAGCACAAAAAATGATAAAACATTTAAAAAGGAAGTAGGAAGAAGAAATTATTAAGCAAAAAAATAAAAATGTTCACAATTTTTTGTGAGTACTTTAATAGCATGCTAAAATAAATGAAGCAGAAATTACTTTGCATGATCGTCATCAGTTTCATTTTTCTTTTTGGCAATCGCTAGACTGTGAAATCCAATCTCTACTGATGCATCTAAATTTCCTGTATTTGATTTGTCATAGCTGTTATTGTAATTGTGTTTTTGTTTTTTGAGAATTGTCCAAGCTCCCAGCTAGAGCTGCAGCCTGTGGGGAAGGATCAGACGCACTTTTGTCTGCTCTATTGTTTATTGTCCTAAACTTTGAAAAGCAATTCAGGGGGATAGTCTCTTAAAGATACACTAAATGCTAAAGCTGTTGAGCAGGGAGGGAGATGAGCCCTTTTCCTGGAAATCTCACTTATATTACGTTTGTAGGACGAAAAAGAAAAACAGGGGCCGCTGTGGCCTCTGAGAAAAGCCTGTAAACACGATGAGTCTGTCGGTTTAAGTTTTCAAGCCTCCATCCATGAAGCATCTTTCCTATTTGAGCAAAAGGAGCTAAAAAGTCCAGAAGATCCAAATGCTAAATTTGGATGTAGTTTTTCTCTAGTGCTGCAATAAAAGCCCTTTTTTTTGCCACTAAAATAAATCTAAATAAATCTACAGTTATGTCTTTGGGTATTTTGTTGTACAGAATAACCCTTACCAACAATAAGGATATTAAAATTTGTTTTAAGTTTACTTAAAAGTGGAGTAGATGTATTCTTGGGATGTTTACAGTATAATAAAATATATTTTTATACACTAATCAGTTGAAGTTTATTACTTGTAAACTAAAAGCAAACCTTAAACGCTACATTAGATATAAGTGTACTTTCATAAACTTGAAGTTTATTGACAGAAAACTAATAGTATACCAGAAAGGTTACTAAAAGTATACTTCTAAGTATACTTTTATAAACTAAAAATGGGTCAATTTAGTCCAAAGCAGTATACTTGTTAATAAACTGCCAGTATACATTTTAGGTGTACTTGGTACACTTGGGGAAATATAATTTTCTATACTTAAGTATATTTCAAAACATATTATACTTGAACTATACTTATTTTTGGTAAGGGAAAGCTTGGATGTACTGCATTACGTACACAGAAAAGCTCAATTACATTTACTCAAGTACATTTTTGAATAAATGCATTCTTTCATTCCTTTAACTAGAGATGATTTATAAAGAAAACGCAGATCTTGCATTATATTTTTTTAACTTTTGCATTTTTTTCAGTAATATCTGCTAGTCTGAAGATTTTTGCTGATAAAGTTTTGCTAAATTGTGTAACCACAGCAGATGAATGAGCACACCTGCAACAATATATTTAGACATTTCAGAAACATGCAGAAATCTTCCTGTTTGGTGGTAAAACAGCAGAGATAGAAGCCAAGGTGAAGGAAAAAAAAAAATTTGAAGATCCATTCCAGAAAAAATAGTTTTCCTCTCATGATGGAGAACATAAATGATGAAAATTAAACTTAAAACTACATTTCTGAGTATTTATGTACACAAATGGTTGCAAATCAGACAAAAAAATGCATAAACTTGCAGACAAATAGATCCGTGCACATCTTCATTTTCATCTGAGCTGCTTTTGGATCCAAAGTGTGCGACTTCACTGTTGGAGTTCGATTGAAGCTGTGAGGGGCTGTGAGCGTCTAAACCAGCAGTGGGCAAACTTTTTTAACTTGTGGGCCACAAAGGGTTCTAAAATTTGAAAAAAAGCCAGATCAGAAGCAGAAGAATGACGTCTTTTGGTAAAAAAAAAAATTGCTTTAATTTTGATTGAACATGTATATATTTTAAAACTGTTCTCATTTTAGTTTCAAATACAACGATGGGTTGATGTCAAGAAAAAACACAAATAAGAGACTTTAAAGGCTTGTTGTTAATCTCCTTAAAATTTTAAAATTTTAAGACTTTCTCATTCTTTTCCTATGGGGCATATTTTACTCAGCATTTCAAAAACTATACAGTTTATGAATTCTAAAAATGCAAGCAGTAATTTCTCGAGCAAGCTGAATATTTTGATACCAAGTTTGCTGAAATTGCTAAAAACGTACGGAAAGGAGCTTTAGAATCACTATAGTGTGAATGCTTACTAAGCAATCACACAATTAATTGATATTATGTTAAACCAAATATCACTTAAACGAAAAATACACGATTAAATGTTTTTGTTTTTTTGTATTTAATAAATAAAAATCCTTTTTATTCAGGTACTCATCAATTCCTGCAGCTCTGTCTTCTCCGCAGGTTCAGCTTATCAGCGGGAAGAGAAGCTGCTGATAAGAATGTTTTGTTTCCATCTGAGGATAAAGCGAGACTTAAGAGCAGGCTTCTGCTCTGGAGAGCACTGACAGACATTAAAGCAGGCCCTAAAAAAGAAGACGTTGCAGAGAGCAGGCCTGATGCTGACATTAAAGACACAAGGATCAGGAAAAGCTGATAAGACCGCTGGCAGCTCGTTGTGTTTATTGTACCGGACTGTTAAAAGTCTTGCCTCATAGTATTCATTTTTGCTGTTATCCCCTTCAAAAACACTGAGACACGCTTTGCCTTTGTGAGAATAACATTCCAAAGAGACCTGAATTGGCTGATTTCCACTCAGACACCTGAGTCACGGGGAAGGCAGAGGTCTGCTGAGGTAAACCGAGCTTCACCGCATTACAGCATAGCAGGAGATAACACACAGCGATAACGGCCTGCGAGGGAAAAAGAGAGGCCTTAACGAGATGGAAGTGATAAGGCGGCATCCTGACTTGAACCGGCAATGGTAACTTAATACGATTTTTATCAGAGGAAATAGAATCGTGCGGCCACTTGTCAGGATAATCACATCCTAATGAGTCAATTTCAATTTGCAATACTTATCTCCTTCACACTCAACCACACACACAAGGAGGCAGCACAAGCAAAAGTGATGCTTTGTGGAAAACAATATTTGTCCAACAATAAAATAAATCACTTCCTTCTCCATCCACAAATTAAACTCAGCCTCGCTCATAAGTTAGATTTGCTGGCGTTCGGGGGGCGCACACCCCCACCCCCCTCCCCCCCCACGCACACAGAGCACTACTTGCTCCCATATGTGTGGAGGGAAGTTGAGTAAAGGAGGGAGGGATCAAGTAACTGTTCGCAGCGCCTCACAGGCACACACAACACTGTCGTTTTGTGCGAGCGCTCTGCAGGTGAGGCATTGTGGAGGACGTCTGCACTAAAGACGAGGAGGACGGAGGAGCTGAAGAGGAGAGATGAGGAGTCTTCAATCCAGCATCTGAACAGGCTTCTGTGCACATCTGGACTCTAAATTCTATCAAGCATTTTTTTGTACACTGGAACTAAATATTTGGGATTTTTTTACTTGGATATTAGGAGAAATATTCATTTTTTTCTTTGAATTGTGTCTCTGGAGCACCGATAATCTAGTAAGGATAAGGATAAACGGAGCGGTTTGTTTAAAGAATGGGCACTAAAGTGTTGTTTAAATAATTCAAGTGAAATACCCCAACCTGAAATTTGAAAAAATTGCAGAAAATTTCAGAATTTCATGCAGGAACTGAGTCCTTTCGAGTCTGCAGGCTCGACTCTGGAGGGTTCTCCTCCCTGCCCTCCCTGTCTATCCTCGCCCCCAGCAGCATGTCCCAGGCTCAGAGGCTGCCTCTAGTCTTCCTCACAGCACACTACCATGATCAGATGGGCAGCTGGAGGGAGTAAGGCTGCCTTTGCCTCGTTCTGCTCCGGGGCCGGGTTACGAGCTCCCTCTGGCTCCGAGGCCAGCTCCCGACCGAGGTCACCAACTCTGCGGTCCCCCCTCTCTTTCCCTGTCCTGGTTACCCTGCTGGTGTTCTCCCAGTCCCTACCTGAGGCGTCCTGCCACCAGCTTCGCAGAGACCGACTGAAACTCTACAACCCCCAAACCGCCGGGGTCCCCCTGAACATTTCAGAATCCGAACCCATCTTTGAACCGAGGGCCACCAGGAGGCCTCTGGGTCGGACCGGGGGGCCACAGGGACGGCATGTGCGCAGCTACAATCACCTTGAAGGGGACATACGGAGGAGGAAGCTGTTTTCTTTCCACAAGTTCTTCCTGAGGATCGATATGAATGGGAAAGTCAATGGAACCAAAAGCAAGGACGACCCTCTTAGTGAGTAACTCCAGTAAATCAAAATGAGAGAATTTGTACCTGAAGATCATCTTTTCAGACTCTCAAATTAACTGTGACATCTCAAGACTTTCTGACTCAGATCTTGGAATCTGTCAGGTCTTAACCCTTTAACTGCCTGCTCAACCAAACGATGGCAAACATTTAGAAAACATGTTTTAAAAATATTGATTGTGTGTATTACTCCCCAAGGTATGGAGCC
>NW_023417044.1:34027-37466 GCF_002922805.2 Oryzias melastigma | reverse complement strand
GTGCAGATGACAAAACAATCGCTTTTTCATTGGCTTTTACTAAGTTGGTGGGTGTGAGTGCACTAGCTAGCTAGCAAGCTAGCAGTAACAGGTTTTGTTGTGGTTAGTCAGAGAATTAAGTTAAAAGGCAGAATTATTTATCAACGCTATTGGTAATGTTGTAAATATCTTACGCAACATATTTAGACTTACCTTTTCACTTTGAAGGTCTTTATTAGGGCCACTGAAAAGACGCCATGCCAGCCGATGTTCCCTCCACTGAGATTCTTTCTACTGAACTTTGGACCGTTACTCAGCATTTTGAATTTTTGAATCCATTTCCTTTTCCTGTTTTGAAGGAACTTAATTACATCAAATTTACTTTTTTAATTAAATCACTTTCTGTCTACATGATAGAAACAAGCATATTAAACAAGTAATTTGTAAAGGTTGTCCATATGTCTAACACAGTTTGAAAGAAATGTTTATTTCTATCTTATTAGACAAATACGATAAGCTTTTATTTTGACATTGCCAAAGGACCGGATGTATTTTATTTTGAAGGCGAGTTACATCCTTGTGAGAAACGGAAGCTTGACCGCGAAAGTTACGAAGAAAACGTGTATTGCAAGGTGCATAAAGCTAACGATCAAAGGACAATTATGAACTTTAGCACTAGTCGAAAGTGGTAACGAGGTAAACAAAAGGTTGATTTTCCTTGAAGTATATTTACTGCAAATTTGAGTTAATTGTAATTTTGTTCTTTTCTGTTTACTCTGTAAAGCTCTTACGTTGGTTTATTGTGGTGTCGAAGAATTCACGGAATAAACCACTTCAGACCACCAGTAAAGACTCTTCTTCATTCGACTGACTGCTACAGTAAGAGCTCGACCTGCCGCCATGCTGCACAACGTGGTAATACCATCTCCATGTGAACCCCAATAACAGCAGACGGCAAAGGTTGGTCTTGAACGTGATTGAAAAGGTAAAGAAAAAAGGGAGAGAAATTTACCTACATAAACTCAAGATGGAGGATGCTAAAGGCACTGAACAGACATTTAGTTCTCAAAATGCAGTTGAAGAGAACAGTGCATTGCTTCAAACGGCTTATGAAGATGCAACTCGTCGTTCTGTACGTGCAAGAGTGCTAACAGAAAAGATGCTAGCTTACAATAAGGAAGAATTAAGCAAAAAGGAAAAAAGGCTGACAAGCTTATATGAGCAATGGAAGGCACAAGCCCGTCAGACACGGGAGGAATTAAAGTCAGACATTACAGAAACTCAAATGTCATTGCTGGCAGATGTCTTGGAAAAGGGAAGAGATGACCTTTTAAAACTTTACGATGACATAAGAAAGCATATAGTACCTACAGCCGAATTAAGAAGAAGGATTGATGCATGTGAAGCAGTAACACGTGACATTATCAAAATCATACATGAAAGACTAACAGGCATTGATGGAGATTATGATGAAGAGAAGTCACATGTTCGTCTCCGAGAGCTTTTGCATTATGATTACGCCTTATCTATCTATGGTTCTACCGCTGCACAGTCAACTGTTAGCCATAGCTCGTCATCTTCTTACATTGCATCAAAACGTGCTGATGCAGCTGCTGAGCTTGCTGCAAAGGAAGCAGAATATAAGATTACTCAAGAAGAAAGAAAACGTAAAGAAAGGATTCAAGCTCTAAAGGAACAACATGAAAGGGAACTTGAAGTTCAAAGGTCTGAGCTGGAACGCCTACAAGCAGAAAGGGAAGTGGAGGCAGCAAGAGCAAGACTACAAGCCTATGACAGGGAAATGAGAGGTGATGTCCATTCTGTTAAGGTTGAACAGGCTAACCCAGATCCCTTATCATCTGCTGTAGAACAGCCTTCGCATGAAAGTAACCCCACTCCTTCTCTTCATGTTGCTGAACTAGCCCAAGCACTGCAGGANTCTTCATGTTGCTGAACTAGCCCAAGCACTGCAGGATAGTTTTACGCTGAACAGATTACCTTCACCTGAGCCAACAGTGTTCAACGGGGAACCCATACATTTTATTGAATGGAAGGCTTCCTTCATGTCACTAATAGACCAAAAGAGCATCTCTGCTGCAGATAAACTTTATTATCTGAAAAGGTACGTCAGTGGTCCAGCTCGTAAATGTTTAGAAGGCACTTTATTTCGAAATGATGAGGAGGCTTATCAAGATGCTTGGAATAAACTCAACCAAAGGTATGGCCAGGCCTTTGTTATTCAGAGAGCCTTTAGAGAAAAACTAACAAATTGGCCCAAAATTCATGCCAGAGATGGAGAGGGACTCAGAAACTTTGCTGACTTTGTGAATGCCTGCTTATCGGCTATGCCTCATGTGAAAGGTCTTGAAATTCTGAATGACTGTGAAGAAAACCAAAAACTCGTACAGAAGCTGCCTGATTGGGTAGCAGTCAGATGGAACCGTGAAGTCACAAAGGTTCTGATGCATGGAGAAGACTTCCCCAGTTTGAGCGACTTCGCTGCTTTTCTAACATTGGAGGCTGAAGTTGCATGTAACCCAGTCACATCCATCTGTGCGTTGCGTTCTCTAGAGCATTCCAGCGATAAGAGAATGCAAAGGGATGTAAAGAAAGGCAATGCTAGCGTCCTCGCCACAAATACAGCTGTCCAAAGTGATAAAACAGCCACCAAAGTGACTGTCCAGTCTCGGTGCATATTGTGTCACGATACACATCAGCTTCACACATGCCCAGATCTGATGAAAACTTCACTGCAAGATAGAAGAGCATACATCAAAAACAACAAACTGTGTTTTGGTTGTTTTAAAGGAAGGCCATTATGTGATTGATTGTCAATGTCGCTTGACCTGTGATATCTGTGAGAAAAGGCACCCTACCTCTCTTCATGATTACAGCTTTAGAGCTGCAACAGCAAGAAAAGTTACAAGTGCAGACTCAAATGATAACGAAACTGAGACAACAGACGTGACATCCTTTAATGTTGCCAGAGAGGGAGTGTGTGCTACTTCAATGGTTGTTCCAGTGTGGGTTTCATCCGTTAAAAACCCATCAAAGGAAAAACTTGTATACGCTCTGCTGGATACTCAATCTGACACTGCTTTCATTGATCAGGAAGTGAGTCAGGAACTAAGGACAGAAGAGACCCCTGTGAAACTAAAACTGACCACTCTAATGGGAGACAATGCAGTGGTTAACAGCAGTAAAGTGTCTGGTCTCCGTGTACGTGGCTATAACTCTTCAACGATCATTGAACTTCCACCTACGTATACAAAAGATCATATACCTGCAAATCGAGACCACATACCAACTTGTGAAACAGCGAAACACTGGAATCATTTGTCAAAGATTGCGGAAGAAATACCTCCTCTTCTCAGTTGTGAAGTAGGACTTTTGTTGGGATATAACTGCACCAAAGCAGAACTGTTCAACTAGATATTGCACCTGGCGCCATCTTTTCCTT
>NW_023417044.1:16991-31161 GCF_002922805.2 Oryzias melastigma | reverse complement strand
ACCTGAGTGTGTACCTGAGTGTGTACCTGAGTGTGTACCTGAGTATGTACCTGTGTTTCCAGGCTCTGTATTCCCATCATCCACACTGATCCTTTCAGAGATCTGACCCTGAAAACAAACCAGCTCTGATCTGGAACACAAACACAAACATATATAAACTAACACAATCATCAGTTCTTCAATAACTGTTCTGGACTACAGGATGGTGATAATAAAACATGTTAAAGGGTTTCCTACCATGAAAGTTCTCCGTTTTGAGGTTTTAAATGCATTTTACTGTTTATTCCTCTCTATAAAGAACCCCAAAGTGGAGCTGCAGTAATAACTAAATATTTATAAATAAATTAAACAAAAGTAATTAAATGAAATGTATTAATATTTCATAAATTATGTGTTTTTTAGTGTTTCAAAGATATCTGATCATATTAATGGGTATAGTTTACCCTTAAAGACATAAAAATATTATGGTATGGCCTCTTTAAATAACAGCTCACCTGTTGTCCATGACCTGACTGACAGACAGCACAGGGGGCGTGGCCTGAAATCACCAAAAGGTGAGAGAGATCAGAGCACTGGTTTAAAGACAGATTCCTCCTACACACAGGTGTGAAGGTCATCACCTGTTTGGACACATAACAGACTCCCCCCCCCCTCAACACCTCAAGAGTGACACAACATCAGTGACTGTGGTTCCAGAACCAGCTGAGAACCATCAGCTGTTAGCTGAGACAATAACCAGGTTCAGGTCCTCATGAAGGCGAATGTGTTACCTGTAGACAGGAGGGCAGCAGCAGGGGGCGTGGTAGAGTGTGGAACCTCCA
The DNA here is from genome assembly GCF_002922805.2 of Oryzias melastigma. Classification (NCBI taxonomy): domain Eukaryota; kingdom Metazoa; phylum Chordata; class Actinopteri; order Beloniformes; family Adrianichthyidae; genus Oryzias; species Oryzias melastigma. The sequence goes on along the minus strand of NW_023417044.1, from coordinate 30,340 downwards.
ATCAGATCCAACCTGAAGGGTGGAGTCTGAGAGAAACTCCGCCCTGTTGTTCCCTGAGGCTTCATGGGAACTGAGATCAAAGAGAACCTGTGAGACAGCAGAGGACCAATCAGAGTCAGAGTTTTAGAGACAAACACCTGGAAAGGTGAGTCACAGACCTGCAGGGTCTTGAAGTTTAACTCTTTAACATCAGAGTTTACATTTCTAGTCAATCATAACTGTAAAGGTTGTCCATATGTTTAACACAGTTTGAAAGAAATGTTTATTTCTTTCTTATTAGACAAATACGACAAGCTTTTATTTTGATATTGCCAAAGGACCGGATGTATTTTATTTTGAAGGCGAGTTATATCCTTGTGAGATACAGAAGCTTGACCACGAAAGTTACGAAGAAAACGTGTATTGCAAGGTGCATAAAGCCAACGATCAAAGGACAATTATGAACTTTAGCACCAGTCGAAGGTGGTAACAAGGTAAACAAAAGGTTGATTTTACTTGAAGTTTATTTACTGCAAATTTGAGTTAATTGTAATTTTGTTCTTTTCTGTTTACTCTGTAAAGCTCTTACGTTGGTTTATTGTGGTGGTGAAGAATTCACGGAATAAACCACTTCAGACCACCAGTAAAGACTCTTCTTCAATTCGACTGACTGCTACAGTAACTATTCAACCATTAAGGTAATGAACGTCGTTCTATTAGATTCTAAAGCAGATTTACATTGTTCTGCATCACTTCCTGTTAGTCGTGAGTTATTTATGATTGTAAATCTGATAAGATGCTCTCTTCATGTCAGAATCAGCTGATTCATGTAGATCCAGTAAACGGTTGAAGAGTTTTGGATTGTCCAGGAGAGTTTTTAATGTTTTACAGGTGACAGCTCTGATGTCAAAGTGTATAGTAAATACACTTTAGTAAACGGTGTGTACTTCTACTGTGTTCTGGATCTTCTCAGAAGCTCTACAGTCACATTTAAAAATGAACATTCACTGATGGTGGATCCACTGATGATCTCTAGAACCTTCAACCTGAGGTGATTCAGGTTCAGAGTCCTACCCAAGGACACTTCAACACATGGTAAGACAGGAATCAAACCCACAACCTTCCAATCAGAGGTCGACCGCCTGTTCATACTTCACAGTGATTGACCATCCCATAATAGTCGTATCTACAATCACAGTCTCATTTATACTGATGCTGGCTGGGTTTGATCATGACTGTAAGAACTGTGATGAACTCTGAGTGAGTTTATACTCTTCAGGCGACGCCATCGTCTCCTGTGTGTTTGTCACAGGTAGAGTTCAGGTACAGAGGAAGAGCTGTTCATATTCACCAAACAGCAGGGAATACAAAGGTGAAACAATTAAAAATAAAAATAAAAAATAAAAAAAATGACAGGATATAAAAGATTTAATTTAATTTTTCACTTCATTTTTACCATTTTCAGTGTCAAATAGACTTTTCTTAACAGAGTTTTCTGTATATTCGTGATCTCTAATCCCTGAGATGAATCCAAGATAAATGAGATGATTGGACCTCAGGTGTAACATTTCATTGGTTGGTCAATCATCAGCAGGTATCACATCCTGCTGCGTCTGATGACATATCACTATGAAATATAAACTAGCTTCACCTCTGAACCACAGCTGACCAGTTCAGAATCCAGGTGTCAAACCTGCAGGTAACAGTTAGCCCCGCCCCTCATGACTGAATCACAGGTGTTGTACCTGAACCATCAGGACTCTGTAGAGACGTCCAGACTGGAGGACTGGAAACCATCGAGGACACACACCTGAGAACTGCAGCTGCACCTGCACACACAGGTGTTCATGCACACACAGAGGTCAGGACAGGTGCATCATGGGAACACTTCATCACACAATCACTAACTTTATGCTCTTTGTCTGGCTCCGCCTCCTCCTCCGTCAACGGTTTGTTCTTAGGGTCCCGCCTCCAGCTGACCAATGGACCAATCACAGCAGCTCTGAGTGAGAAGCAGAGCTGAAGCTCCGCCCCCTCTGTGTTCTTCCAGACCAAACCTCCTTTCTGTTCCACTCTGATGACCATGGAAACACAGGACTGTGAGGCCCCGCCCACACAGACTGCTGTCATGACATCAGAGGAGGAGGAGTCTGAAGAATCTTCATTTCCCTCCCTCCTCTTCCTCTTCCATCTCTGCTCCTCCTTCGGATGGTCTTCATGTTCATCTGTGACATCATCTCCAGGCTCCTCCCCCTTATGCTTCAGGTAAGTAACCATGGTGACAGACGGGCTGAGGATGAGGAGGTGGTCCAGAGAAAACTGCAGGTAAACCCTGGAACACACAATAAGAGAGTTAAACCCAACAGAACCGGGATCGTTCAGTGAAGTTCTGCAGCCTTAGAACATGTTGGACTGAGGTTCTGGAATGAAATGAAAAAACTTTATTTGTTAGGGAAGGTTCTCATCCATCTTCATTCATGTGAAGCTCCACCTTCTGATCCAGGTAGACCTAAATCCTGCAGATCCTCCAGAGATCAGAACAGTTCCAGATCGTTCAGTTCTACTCTATAACAGAAACATGTCTCAACATGAACGAATTTTTGAAGAGATTTATTTATTTGATTAATTCTGAGAACTTCATGTATGTTTGTGTATTAGTGTGTGTTGAGGATGTGATCAGGTGAGGCTGTGCATCATCATCATCCTCATCCTCACCTGTCTCACCTATCATATCATTGTAATCATTTTAATGATCTAGATCAGAGTATTATGTCTTATTCCTGTTGAATATTAGTCTACAGTGAGGACATACAGTACAGAGTTCTGCTTTATTCAAATATTTATACATTCTACACATTGTATTACATATCTCTTTCCATATAACAGTTACTGTATTTTACATTTGTTTATTCACAGTTTAAACCTGACATTAAACTAAAAGTCATTAGCTGAGACAGTATCTCAGCAGAGGGCGCTCATGAGTTCATGTTTGTTCTTCAGTTGTTGTTAATAAAGTTTAATAAGAGTCTTTTAGTTTGTGTTTGCTCTGACTACAAACATGCTGGATACTGGGGGTGTGCCATAATATCGATATTGCGATATATCGCGATATTTAGTCCTGCGATCGATTCTCACCAAGTATCGATATTATATTTTCATTTAAAGAGGCTGTAGCGCTGAGCGTCTGAGTCGCGCGCCGGAACTATGGGCGCGCGCTGCGTCGGACTTTTAATAGCGATGCACGTGCTCATTCTGGAGAAGCTCCGGTGAGATTCAGGCTCAGTAGCGCGTGTGTGAAGCATGTCTACCTGTCAGCATTTATCATCCATCTGTAGGAGATCCAGCCGGTAAGAAGTTACTTTGTCTGAGCGCTAGAATGACTGCCATCGCTTACATCCTGTTTGATCGGTGCGCAGTGGGAAATAGAGACATGCTTCACAATTGTTTGTGTGTACTTCAGGTACTGGTCGGAATTTTTGTTTTCATGTACTTTGATGTACAGTTCTATTCAAATTAAATGAAAGCTCAACAACATTGTATATAGTGATGATGAAGTATTTTCTTTGTGCATGTGTCACAATAAAAAGAGTTGGAATATGAGAATGTGATTTTTATTTTATAATTAAACATTTTTAGGCACTTTTCAAAAAAAATTATATTTTCAAAAACATTAAACTTTTTACAGAAGCTGCAGCAACATTAGGCACTTCAGGCCACAACAATCATAAAAATCTGTAGCGAAATCCTGGAGGGTCTGAATAATAAAAGTTTGCACAGTATCATAAATGAACAGCTCGGTGGTGGAGTCTGCCTCTACATTAACCCCCGATGGTGTCAAACTGTGATAGTCAGAGAAAAGCTTTGTAACTCTGATATTGAAATCCTGTGTGTCTCCTTACGCCCGTGGTATCTGCCAAGGTAATTCCCTCAACTGTTTTTATTTCTTGTTTATATTCACCCTAAAGCCAACTCATCCTCAGCTTCAGAACAGTTAAAAGATGTTTTAGATAAATATGACCTCATTTCACCTGATGCTCCGAAATTTATCATGGATGATTTTAACCAATGTTCAGTTGAAAAAACTCTAGAAGGTTTCCATCAGTATATAAACTGTAGCACCCGCCTGTTATGCAGTCAGAGACAATACCTCCTGAGGAAATTAAAATCATTTGGAACAAGCAGTGACATCCTGACCAGATCTTACTACGCCTTCATTGAAAATGTCATAACCTTCTCATTCATCTGCTGGTTCCACTCGCTAACAGTACAGAACAAAAACCGTCTCACACATGTTGTTAAAGTCTGCTCAAAAATATTGAGCAGCCAATCAGACCTCTTGTCACCCTGTGTGATCAACAGACAACAAAGAAAGCCAACAAAATCCTTCAAGACCCCTCCCATGTCATGCATCAAGAGTTGGAATGGCTCCCCTCACATCGCAGGCTTCGGATTCCTGGATGTAAAACACAGATGAGGAAGAGCACCTTCATACCAAGAGCAGTCCAGCTATTTAACGCTGACCTACAATCCAGCTAATCAGTGCAATTAAAATAAATTATCACAAACACACTACGTCACTTTATGTCATCTCGTGTGTATATATATATATATATATTTACAATTCTATTTATGTGCAATATTTTTATACCATCTTCTTGTATATATTGTCTCTTTTATCCAACGTCAGACCTCTTCTGTATTAAGGAACCATAGGATTGTACAGTTTTTCTCCCCTTATTGTTATTATTATTTTTATTTCTCTATGCTCCTGTGTCATGTGTAACTTGTATGTTGATTGAAGTCACCTCTCTGCATCAAAAAACAGAATTGCCCCTCGGGGATAAATAAAGTTGTTTGAACTTTGAACTTTGAATGTAATTTCTTTATCGAAGTATTTCCTCTGTTTTAACATTTTTAATCAAGAATCGATGCAGAATCGAATTGGCACCCCAAGGATCCGAATCGAATCGTGAGTTGTTGTAAGATCCCTAGTAGATAGCTGTCGCCACTTGACTTACTTAAATTTTGTTCTGTTACAACAATTCTGCACTAAGTAGTGTCACTGCTGATCATGTTTACTATTGTTAACATTGGATTTGACAGATAATTCCAACTTGGTTAAAGTCAATGCTCGTCAAATACATAGTTTTACTGATTTCAGAAATGTTGCACAAAAGTGTCTTTAGTTTGTTGCACAAAATAAGAAAAGTTGTTTATTATGATTGTGTTTAAGCTAAAATAGATAAATGGGGATATATTTTCACAAAAAAAACATGTTCTTCTATATAATGGTAGTTATTAGAGAGCATTTTTACCAATTATCGCAGTATCGCGATATTACCGATATCGTGAGAAGATGATACTTATTGTGTTGTGTCAGAATTGTGTATTTTTTCCACTCATCATCCATAGAGTAGATTCCACCAATGAGCTTCCTCTCCTCTAGTTACCTCTCTACACCTTTAGTGAACTGAATGATTGTTTTACCTCAAACTCTCATGTTTCTGTTGTTCCTCTGGTTTCTCTAAACTGTATCGTAGTGTCAGAGAGAATACATGAATCTGATCGTCATCAGAGGTTCAGGTGATCCAGTCTGTACCTGGAATCTCTGAAGGTGATGAAGTTCTCCTGATCCAGATGATCAACTGAAGGGAACTCTGACTGCAGGAAGCGCTCCGTGACCATGGAGAACTGCAGGACACACACCAGACAACCTGCACACACAAACACACAATCAGAGTCAGGACAGGTGTGAAAGAGAACCAACACAGGTACACCTGCAGGTGACAGAAGATGTCATAATCTAGAATCAGGATCTAAGATCAGGATTCTGAAGATTTTGGATCTATATTCACTGTTAATGTGAGGGTGGTATAGGATGATAAGAGGATCAGAGGATGGTCAGAGGATGATCAGAGGAGGATCAGAGGAGGATCAGAGGAGGATCAGAGGAGGATCAGTGGAGGATCAGAGGATGATCAGAAGAGGATCAGAGGAAGATCAGTAGAGGATCAGAGGAGGATCAGAGGATGGAGAAACAAGTAACATCATCTGTATCTGAAAGGATCATTCTGAAATCTTCTGGTCGCTTCTCCTCTATCTAATCTCTGCATCCTCCTTCCTCTTGTCCTCCTTCATCCATCATCCTCTTCTCTGGTCTTCCTCTCTTTCCTGGTATCTCCGTCCTCTTCATCCTTTCATCATCATCATCCCTGCTCCTCTTTTCATCATTTCAAACATCTCCATCTGATTCCAGAACTTCCTCTCTGATCTTCACTACTTCCTGTTCCACAGCGTCCTCTTCTCCTCCGTTCTCCAACATGTTTCTACTTCATCAGATCTTCATAGTTCTCCTTCCATCTCTCCATCTGTCGTCACATTTCCATCTCTGTCTTCATCCTAACCTGCTGCTCATCCTCCATTTCTCCTGATTCACCTGTACAGATCCTCCAGTCTTACCTTTGTGACTCACCTGTCCTACAAGTCCTCACCTGACCTTAGTTTACCTTTACCACCTCCAGCTTATGTAAAAATATAAACCGATCAATAGTTTCCTGCTGTCCATCATGAAGACATGGGGTCATTCTGACCCGGTTTCAGAGTTTGTTTCTCGTTTCTTCATGACTCCAGACTCAGATCTGCTCCTGAGGTTTCTGTTCTCCCTCTCTACATGTTTTTGGTGTTTTGAAACATGTTCCTGTAGCATTTGTCTGATCATGGAGGACATAGATAAAGAAAAATAAGATTAAATCTGCATTTCTGATCATTTCTTCATTTAAATAACAGAACCAGGAGCAGAGAAATGATGTTTAAAAACCCTGTAGTGACAGATAAACTGCAAGCAGCGAGCCACAGTATCCAAGCTCCGCCCCTTTCTGATCATCCACCTGCAGACAAATAGATCCATGAACGTCTTTGTTTTCCTGGTCTGAGCTGGATCAGAACTGTCCCACTGAATAGAGATTATATTGATCCCTGTTTTTGTTGCACCGGTAATGTTAGTTAGCAGTGGGGTTCTGTCATGTCAAAAGTGGTTTAAAACTATTTTTTTTTACTATTATAAGATCAGCTCATTTAAAATAATACATGAACAAAATGTAACCAACAAATCAACTGTTGATGCTCAATAGGAAACAAATCTGAACACTCTGAAGCTCCATGCGAAACCTTTAAGTGAAACATTTTGAGAGGAAGACAATTTTTACAAAACAAAACTTCATCTTGTGACTGACTGTCTGCACACGTTCACCTGCACGCGCTTACCTGCAGATCAAATCAAATCAAATATACTTTATTAATCCCCGGGGGGGAAATTCCTTGTGGTGGGCAGCAGCTGCTAATGTAGCCACAAGGGGGCCCAAGCCAGGGTCTCATTGTGCCGGTCCCAAGCCCGGATAAATACAGAGGGTTGTGTCAGGAAGGGCATCCGACGTAAAATCTTGCCAAATCAAATATGCGAATCAGACCTACGAAATCCATACCGGATCGGTCGAGGCCCGGGTTAACAACGACCGCCATCGGTGCTGTTCACCGACAGGGTGCCGGTGGAAATTGGACTACTGTTGGTGGAAGAAGGAGAGGAGGAAGGCGGGTTCGTAGGGAGAGAGAGAAGAGGAAAGTCACTAGTGTTGGACTGAGAGTTGGGACTTTGAATGTTGGAACTATGACAGGAAAGGGTAGAGAGTTAGTGGACATGATGCAGAGGAGAAAGGTAGACATACTGTGTGTCCAGGAGACCAGGTGGAAAGGTAGCAAGGCTAGAAGTTTAGGAGCAGGGTTCAAGTTGTTCTATCATGGTGGAGATGGGAAGAGAAATGGAGTAGGAGTTATCCTAAAGGAGGAGTTTGTTAGGAGTGTTGTGGAGGTAAAAAGAGTGTCAGATAGAGTGATGAGTCTGAAGATAGAAATGGAGGGTGTCATGTTCAATGTTGTTAGTGGGTATGCCCCACAGGTAGGATGTGAGCTGGAAGAGAAGGAGAAGTTCTGGTTGGATCTTGATGAAGTGATGATGAGCATCCCTGGAAATGAGAGAGTTGTCATTGGTGCAGATTTCAATGGTCATGTTGGTGCAGGAAACCGAGGTGATGAGGAGGTGATGGGCAGGTTTGGTATCCAGGAGAGGAATGTAGAAGGACAGATGGTGGTTGATTTTGCAAAAAAGATGGAAATGGCGATAGTGAATACATTCTTTGAGAAGAGACAGGAACATAGAGTGACCTATAAGAGTGGAGGTAGAAGCACACAGATAGACTACATCTTGTGTAGACGGTGTAATCTGAAGGAGATCAGTGACTGTAAAGTAGTGGTTGGTGAGAGTGTTTCCAGACAGCACAGGATGGTGGTGTGTAGGATGACTCTGGTGGTGAAGAAGATGAAGAAAGAGAGGGCAAAGGCAGAGAAGAGGACAAACTGGTGGAAGCTGAAAAAAGAAGATTGTTGCATGACTTTTAAGAAACAGTTGAAACAGGCTCTGGGTGGTCAGGAGGTACTCCCAGATGACTGGATAACTACAGCTAATGTGATCAGGGAGACAGGTAGGAGTGTACTTGGTGTGTCATCAGGAAAGAGAGTTGATAAGGAGACTTGGTGGTGGAATGAGGAGGTGCAGGAGTGTATACGGAGTAAGAGACTAGCTAAGAAGAAGTGGGACACTGAGAGGACTGAGGAGAGTAGACAGGAGTACAGGGAGATGCAGCGTAAGGTGAAAGTAGAGGTGTCAAAGGCCAAACAAAGAGCTTATGATGACTTGTACGCTAGGTTGGGTAGTAAGGAGGGAGAGACTGACCTGTACAGACTAGCAAGGCAGAGAGATCGAGATGGGAAGGACATGCAGCAGGTTAGGGTGATCAAGGATAGGAATGGTAATGTGGTGACAGGTGTCAGTGGTGTAATGGAAAGATGGAAAGAATACTTTGAAGAGTTGATGAATGAAGAGAATGAGAGAGAACAAAGAGTAGAAGAGGTGACGGTTGTGGAGCAGGAAGTAAGAAAGATTAGTAAAGGTGAAGTGAGAGGGGCTTTGAAGAGGATGAAGAGTGGAAAGGCTCTTGGTCCTGATGATATACCTGTGGAGGTATGGAAGTGTCTAGGAGAGATGGCAGTGGAGTTTTTGACCGGGTTGTTCAACAGGATCTTAGGTGGTGAGAAGATGCCTGAGGAATGGAGGAGAAGTGTGATGGTGCCCATTTTTAAGAATAAGGGAGAGGTGCAGAGTTGTGGTAACTACAGAGGAATAAAGCTGATGAGCCATACAATGAAGGTGTGGGAAAGAGTAGTGGAAGCCAGACTAAGAGCAGAAGTGAACATTTGTGAGCAGCAGTATGGTTTCATGCCAAGAAAGAGCACTACAGATGCAACATTTGCTTTGAGGATGTTGATAGAGAAGTACAGAGAAGGTCAGAGAGAGCTCCACTGTGTCTTTGTAGATCTGGAGAAAGCTTATGACAGAGTGCCCAGAGAGGAACTATGGTATTGTATGAGGAAGTCTGGAGTGACAGAGAAGTATGTCCGAGCAGTGCAGGACATGTATGAGGGCTGTAAGACAGTGGTGAGGTGTGCTGTAGGGGTGACAGAGGAGTTCCAGGTGGAGGTGGGATTACATCAGGGATCAGCTCTGAGCCCCTTCCTGTTTGCAATGGTGATGGACAGACTGACGGATGAGGTTAGACAGGAATCACCATGGACTATGATGTTTGCAGATGATATTGTGATTTGTAGTGAGAGCAGGGAACAGGTGGAGGTGGAGTTAGAGAGGTGGAGGTTTGCCCTGGAAAGGAGAGGAATGAAGGTTAGCCGCAGTAAGACAGAGTACATGTGTGTGAATGAGAGGAACCAGAGTGGAAGAGTGAGGTTACAGGGAGAAGAGATAAAGAAGGGGGAGGAGTTTAAGTATTTAGGGTCAACAGTACAGAGTAATGGAGAGTGTGGAAAAGAAGTGAAGAGGAGAGTGCAAGCAGGTTGGAATGGGTGGAGAAAAGTGTCAGGTGTGATGTGTGACAGAAGAGTTTCAGCACAAATGAAAGGAAAGGTGTACAAGACTGTGGTGAGACCAGCCATGTTGTTTGGACTAGAAACAGTGGGACTGAAGAAAAGACAGGAAGCAGAGCTGGAGGTAGCAGAGATGAAGATGCTGAGGTTCTCTTTGGGAGTGACCAGGATGGATAGGATCAGGAATGAATACATCAGAGGGACAGCACATGTTAGAGGTTTTGGAGATAAAGTCAGAGAGGCCAGACTGAGATGGTTTGGACATGTTCAGAGGAGAGACAGTGAATATATTGGTAGAAGGATGCTGAGTCTAGAGCTGCAGGAAAGAGGTCTAGAGGAAGACCAAAGAGGAGGTTTATGGATGCAGTGAATGAAGACATGAAGGTGGCTGGTGTTAGAGTGGAGGATGCTGAAGACAGGCTTAGATGGAGGAAACTGATTCGCTGTGGCGACCCCTGATGGGAAAAGCCCAAAGGAAAAGATGAAGAAGATGGCAGCAGCCGCTGGATGGCGCTTTATCGCCCAGAAGAGACACATGAGGGTACAGGGAAGATGTCAAAAATCCAGTATCTTCACCCCGTGTCGCAGGAGGGCGGCATGAGTTAAAGTACAAGCAAAAATACATCAACATTGAAGCACATTAATTTCACGAGACAAAAAGGTCCACAAACTGACTCCCACACGTCCAGCCTGGTGGCAGCCGTGCGCGGTCGCACAGCACTCTAAGGCACAGTCGAGGGGGGGCCTGAGAGAAGAGAGAGTCACCAAGGCGTTGAATTTGTGGGGAAGGTCATGGCAGGGGAGGAATACAGGTTTCCATGACGACGGACTCAGTTTCTCACACCTTCAGCAGATTGTTTTGGTACAGTCGAGGGGGTTCCTGATTAGAGATGTTTGTTTTCTCGCAGACAGACACAGCTTCTGTCTGCCTGCTGAAAGTCCAGCTGCTGCGTTACAGCGGAGAAATTCACAGATCTGGTCAATTTTCTTGATTCCCTCCAAGTCGAGCCGACACTCGCTCCATGATGGTTTCCAGCCTTCCAAGGGAGACTTCGATGCGATACACGCGGGCAGACTGAGCATCGATCTTGGCCTCCAGTCCATTCAATTTCTCAGTCTGAGTCTGTACGTCTCTCTGCGTCCCAGCGCAAAGCCCTCCCAGTCCGCCTTTGTCTGAGAGCCACTTCGCCACGTTCCGGTACATCCAGGTTCCACCAGTTCCAATCAGCAGAAAGTCGGAGACCAGTAATCCAATGATGTAAACATCTTCAACATCTTCCAGAGAGAGTTGCGACAGGCAGAAAATTCTCCATTTGCCCCAAGGATCATTCACATATCCAGCCGCAGACGTGCCCCCTGGGCAGGTAGGATCCGCTTTCCCACCTCGCATGGTGGAGAAAGTTTGGTCAATCGCATTCGCAGCCCAGCAGATCAGATCCATGTTTCTTGAAAATGAGAAAAACTGAGAGTAGTCACAGTAGGACTGGGGAGACGAGACAAAGAGCCTTGGTTGAGAGATAGCTAAGGGAGCTCAGAGGAAAGCGTCCGCTCTTGGTGATGCCGGAAGAAGAAATGCTTTCCTGAACGTGCTGTGCAGCTCTACTTTTCTCCTCCACTTCCCCCCTCCCCCCCCGCTCTCTAAACTGCTCCTCCCCTTTTTTTCATGGAAGTAAGTGCATTAATCAATCGCGTGTACACAACTTCTCTGCATCTGTATGGATGAGCTCATTTCAGCATTTCTGCGATCGTTCTAAAGATTAGATTCGCTCATGAAAGTCAAATCTATATCAGACAGGTACGGTGTGAGAATCACACTGGTACCGGTCCACGCCCCGGTGGTTGGGAACCACTGTGGTAAAGGAAAGTTTTAACACTAAGCAGCTTTAGGAAGAGAGTCTGTGAAGGAGATAAGACTGATAAACCTGTGAGAACAGGAGTCAGATGTTAGACCTCCTGATGGTCTGTAAATCTACCTGGAAAACCTTCAGACTGCTGAGAAAAATCCAGGATCAAGTGAAGGATCTAAACCCAGAGGATCCTGCTGTTGGGTCTTAAACAAAATGACCATCAGCTGGTTCTGCTTCCTGTCACATGACCCTGAAAGGATCCACTAGCATTCTGGCAGCATTTAAACACATCACACATGAATCTCTGACACATGAAGAGTCTCACATCTGGATTGTGTGTAAATGTGCTTTTGTGTTTATCAGGGATTCATGTGTAATTTGTGTGTAGTTTCAAACTGCTCCCATATTATGTTGGGTGTGTGTAAAATGTATTTTATATATTTTGTAATGTTTGTACATGTGAACACACAAGTACACATGGTTACACACAAAATGTATTGAAGACATACAAATCAGTACACAGTTTTAATGAGTGTCTTTTCTCTCTATAGTTCTACTGTGATTAAAAATCACAACAGAAAGCCTGAAATTGTCTTATTTTATGATGCTAATATTTTACTCACATAAACGGAACAGAAATGATTGATTATTTGGTTGTGTAATAATATATTTCAATGTTGAAAAGAGGTTTAATTCTCAATTTTTAATAACATTTATTGCTTTCAGGTTTTTGTACCTCTAATCAAAATGCCTTTAAGTGGTCCTACCATGAAATTTCTACTTTTTTAGGTTTTAAATTTATTTTACTGTTCATTCCTCTCTATAAAGAACCCCAAAACTGTGTTTTGATTCGTTCATGCATTTAAGAGTAATCCTCTAAAACCTGACCTGTCTGCAGCAGCCCCTCCCATACCCACGAAAACGAGCGGTTGGAAACGTGCTGATGTAAGATCGATGCTAACAGCTCCTCCAGGAAGAGTCTGTGCTGCAAGCTCCGCCTCCAGACTACAATGAAAACACATCCACCTTCTCCATGGAGCTGTGTCAGGAGATAACTACCTCCCTGTACCAGGAACCGCTCTGGACCCATCTTTTACGGTGGTCTCGGTTTGTTTCCAATCAGACCGAACTTCTGTTCAGTCTGAGATTCTTCAGTGTGAATATGAAACCAAGAGCGGAACAACTGAACCAAAACATCCACCTGATAGTCACGTGATGTAAACATGGTAGAAATGAGGTGATCGGTGAGCCACAGACAAATGTAGAGGATTAGATTGTCATGTTATCCAAAAGGAAATAATTGTGATCTGTTTACGTTTATTTTAACACTGAAAAACGTATAACTCTCTTGTCTGTGTCTCGCGGCATGTGCGTGTTGCTGCCGTGACGTCCTCTTAAAGCTCTATTGTAGTTCTAACAGAAGCCTCTTAAAAACAATGTCATAAAACCACAACGATGAGACTAGGGCTGCCACGATTATTCGACTAATCGACGACTATTCGACTATTAAAATAGTCGACGAATAATTTGGTCGTC
>NW_023417044.1:5940-12365 GCF_002922805.2 Oryzias melastigma | reverse complement strand
TAGAGCTAGCAGGTTAAGTTTATTATCATTAATCAATTCATTGACTTTGAGGAATTTGATCTAATGTTTAGTAGCCCACATTTAATGACAACATAATTTTTGTTTCTGTGATTCATTCCGTTCATTTGCCTTCCAGCACATAAGCTAACACTAGGAGCTGCTGGGCTAGCCCAGTTTGGGGTTAGCATCGGTGCTAAAGGCCGCTCAGGGGAGAGTTTTAAACTACTGCTCTCTCCCCGGGTCTCCTCTCTGAGTTGTCAGGCTGCATGGCTAAAGCTAGCAGTTGTATCAGTTCGCGCTGAGACGACTGAGAGGAGGATACAGCGACCCCGTGTGTGTGGCGGGAGAATTGCATGTCACCGAGTTTTATTTTCTGTCTGATATGTACAGTTATGCTGAGATGTCTGCGAGGAGGGTCATCAATAAAAAGACCAGCAACCAGTAGATGTCTGTGATCCAGAGTCTCGTCGTCTGTCCAGCCGAACACAGAACACAACGCAGAGCATTTTCTTTTGGGTCAACGGATGTGTTTGCCAGGCAGTTACACGCCTGTTACACACACATCACACCTGACACTTTTCTCCACCCATTCCAACCTGCTTGCACTCGCCTCTTCACTTCTTTTCCACACTCTCCATTACTCTGTACTGTTGACCCTAAATACTTAAACTCCTCCACCTTCTTTATCTCTGAACTGCTTTCAATTATTTTTGCCTGCATTCAGGTATTTTCATTTGGACTGTGCTTGCTTCTCTGAGTTTTTTTTCTAATCCTGGACTGTGCTTCAGTGCATCCCAAAGAATGGTCGTATCCTACAAACCACATTTCTTTTGATAAGAAGACATTTGAGTGTCAGTTTTTTATTTTGGATGCGTCTTTTTGATGTTAAATTTAAGTGTTAGGAAAAATTTAAAGTCAAGGGTGATACTCATCTGGCACATTGTTTTGATTTTGACAGTGTTTTTGTTTTTCTTTTCTGTTTTCCTGTCTGATCTATCGGATTTTGGGTTTTGACTGAATTTTGTGACTGTACAAGGTCGGGAAATGGCGCATGACAGAACGTTTTCCGTGGGTGGTCCAGCCGGGGAGGCTGACTCTGTGCCTGTGGTGAGCCCGTTTGGTAGGGGGCGGGGAGTTCTCAATCACACGTTATACACAAGTCCACCAGGGCTCAGAGGTAATGTGCCAGACAGCCCCTTCCTCTCGTCAACCCGGTATGTAGACCGTGCCATGCCCAGCAATGTTGACCAGAACCCAGATATGCGTTCACTCATTACACAACTAGCTGAAAAATTAGGCCAGTCAATAACCGCTCAGTTGCAGTCTGACAGGAATGTACACAGCGTTGAAGCACCTGTGCAGTCTTCAGACACATCACTGCCTAGCCTAGTTGTTGTGAAGTCAGACATTAAGGAGCCACCTGTATTTCGGGGTGATGATTCAGACAAGTTTACAGTCCATGAGTGGGAAACTGTTATGAACTTATATCTGCGAAAAAGGGATATTTCAGTTCATGAACAGTCAATGGAAATTCAAGCAAGACTGATGGGTAAAGCGAGGGACGTGGTGAGAATTAAGCTGCGTAATGATACATCCATTGACCACGCTTCAAAGCCCCACATGATTTTTGACATTCTAAAACAGCATTTTAGTCCTGTGTCGTACTCAAATATGCCCTTGTCTGATTTTTACAATACACTGCCCATACCAGGGGAGGAAGCTATGGAGTACTGGATCAGACTGAATAACACAGTTGATGTAGCAGTTGAGGGCTTAGCCAGACAGGGCCGCACTCTTGATGATCCAGGCCACGAGGTCAGTATGATGTTTGTCAAACACTGTCCTGACCCATCCTTGTGCCATGTCTTCAAGTTCAAATCTGCAGAGAAATGGTCAGCTTGTGAAATACAAGAAAGGCTGGATGAACACATGCAAGAAAGGAAGACTCGAGTTGCTTTTGTTAAGTCCTTTGATTCCAACATACCACCACGCAAGGTCCATTCACAGAGTCATGTACCAGCAGTTGATGACACCATTCCACGCAGTACTTCTGTGCCTTCAGTCATACCTCAGCCTTCGCCCGTTGCTCCTGTTGACAATGATTGCATGAGGAGTTTAGTGAGTTTTCTTGACCGGCTGGTCACTCAGCAGACTCAGTCAGCAGCTGCTACCTGCAATCCAACCACAGCACCTCACTCTTATCAGAAGGTGTGTAGGGTGTGTGGGGGTTCAGATCATTCTACTTTATCACATTGCAAACGAGAACACCGGTGTCTTAGATGTCTGGTGCCTGGTCACTGGAAAAGGGACTGTCCCCAAGGGACTAAGCATAGGCGCTTTCAGCCGACTGCTAGCTCTGATGTGCAAAATCCGTTAAACTAGAAAACCCACATCAAGTGAGGGGTGGTGTGGGTGTGGCTAAAGATGTATCCCTCATTGAAGACAGTGATTTGGCACAGCTTTATGAGGACAGCTGCGCTAAATCACCTGCTGGGTCCAGGATTGTAGTTCAAGCTACTCAGACGATCCCAGCTATCAGTGAGCTGTTTTATGCCCCAGTTCTTGTTAACCGCAACATCCAGGTTAAGGGCATGCTGGATTCTGGCTCCATGGCCTGCAGCATCAGTTCACAGGCAGTTGAAAAGCTCAGGTCTGCTAACGCTTTGCCAGAAAAACAGCAACCAGAGGATAACTTAATTTTTGTTGGCTGTGGTGGTTTACAGACAAAACCTGAGGGGTTTTATGATTTGGAATTTGAAATGTATGGCCTCAGCCTTGTTGTACCGACGTTAGTTGTCCCTGGTCAACATCATGATCTCATTTTGGGTCCTAATGTCATTAAGCATATGATCCATCACTTGACAGATGGTAATGGAAATGAGAACCTTGCATCCACACAGGGCTTCCAGTCTGATCCTGAGGTTGAACGCTTTTTGTCAATGTTCCCCACGGTGGAACCCTGGCAGGGGAGTTTTTGTCCCGATAAGATAGGTACTGTCAAACTCACCCAAGCGGTGACGCTTCTCCCACAACATGAACATTTAGTGTGGGGCAGACTTCCCGCTCAGGTGCCTATATCACCAGGCAGCACTGTTGTTGTGGAACCGACTGGTTCAAAGACCATGCCGAGAGGTGTTCTTGTGGGTCGTTTGGTCACACCTCTCTGGGGTGATCGGTGGGTGCCGATGACAGTTGTGAACCCGTCAGATAAACCTATAACGTTGAAGAGGAATTGCAAACTGGCTGATGTGTCTCCATGCATAGCCTGTGAGGACTTGAATGTCTTTCAGGGGATGCATGTTGTGAAGAAAGAACAAACTACCTCAATATCAGAACAGTCTTTTGGGGTGGACAGTGACCATGTTGCGGGTGATCAGGAACCCAATACTCCACGCGAGGCTGGTCCCAATCCTGAACAGGTCCCCAGTCTTTCAGAGTTGGGGCTTGGCGACATTGACACAGACTCGACCTGTGTCGACGAAGCTTGCAAGAATAAGCTTATTCGTCTAGTTTCGAAGTATCAGGACATTTTCTCAAGGCACACGTTAGACTGTGGGGAGGTTAAGGGTTGCACACACCGCATTCGTCTCACGGATGATTGTCCCTTCCGGTTGCCATATCGGAGAGTTCCACCAGCTCACTATCAAAAGTTGAGACAAGTTCTCACTGAAATGGAGGAAAAAGGGATTATCAGGAAGTCTTCAAGTGAGTACGCCTCTCCTTTAGTTATGGTGTGGAAAAAGGATGGAGGATTGCGGATCTGCACTGATTTCAGGTGGCTGAATGCCAGAACATTGAAGGATGCCCATCCCTTACCACACCAATCTGACTGTTTGGCTGCCCTTGGTGGCAATTGCTTTTTCAGTTCGGTGGATCTGACTTCTGGGTTTTTCAATATTCCGTTACACGAGGATGACAAGAAATACACAGCCTTTACAACTCCTCTTGGGTTGCATGAGTACAATCGCATGCCACAAGGTCTGTGTAATAGCCCGGCATCCTTTATGAGGATGATGCTTGGGATATTTGGTGACATGAATTTTACCAAGCTGTTATGTTACCTTGATGACCTTCTCGTCTTCGCACCTTCAGAAGATGAGGCACTCTCTAGACTTGAGATGGTTTTTCAGAGGCTGCGTGAAAATAACTTGAAACTGGCACCCAAAAAGTGCCATTTTCTACAGGAACGTGTTCACTTTCTTGGTCATGTCGTCAGTGATGTGGGTGTGTCGGTTGACCCAGCCAAGGTGGAGGTCATTACAAACATGGACGTTCGGGATCTGATGGAAAATGATGGGGTTGCTCCTTCAGTTCGACGGATCAAGTCATTTCTTGGCATGGTATTTTATTACCAACATTTCATTCCACATTGTTCTTCACTTGCCAAGCCTCTGTTTGCACTTACAGCTGGTCAGAAGAGGCGAGGAAGGTCAGCTAAGGACAGAAAGTCTCAAGGCACTTACCGTAAGCTCACTTCTGTTGACTGGACTGATGCTTGTGAGAATGCTTTTCAGCAGCTGAAAGTCATGTTGTTGGAGTGTGTCATTCTTGCCCACCCGGATTTTGATGAGCCTTTTATTTTGTCAGTTGATGCATCACTTGATGGACTTGGTGCAGTACTCTCGCAGGTGCCAAAAGGGGAATCTACAGCCAGACCTGTTGCTTTCGCAAGCAAAACGTTGAGTGCTTCACAACGGAAATACCCAGCTCATAGGCTGGAGTTTTTAGCGCTGAAGTGGAGTGTGTGTGAAAAGTTCAGCCATTGGCTGAAAGGTCGTACCTTTACCATCTGGACTGACAACAATCCGCTTACTTACCTTTTGACGAAACCAAAACTCGATGCATGTGAGGTTCGTTGGGTATCTAAGCTGGCATCCTACACCTTTGATCTCAAACACTTACCTGGGAAGAAGAATGTTGTGGCAGACGCACTGAGCCGCGATCCTTTTGCGAAGTCAGGTGGGCACAGGTTGTTGGAGGAGCCATATTTGGCTCTGGTTGAGGAAGCTAGTGGTGTAGGAGAGAACTCAGTGCAGAACATTTTCAGGGTCAGTTGTCAATCTCAGGGTGTCGCACTGTCTTTGAACATCTGTGATGCAGCAACATTTAAAGCTCTTTGTCAGGCGCATAGTGGTTGGGTTGATGCATCTGAGTCCAGAGCACTTTGCTTGGTTCAGCATGTTCAACAGCTGTCCAGTGGTCAAGATGTGCTGCCTGCCCTCTCTGTTTCTGAGTTACAGCAGGATCAGGAGCATGATCCTATCATCTCGAAAGTGTTGCCCTTTGTTGTGGCCAGAAGGCGGCCTTCCAGGCGTGAAAGACATGGTGCTGACCCACTAGTTCTCAGGCTATTCAAGCAGTTGGAAAGACTTGAGGTTCGTGGGGGTGTCTTGTATCGAGTGACAAAAGATCCTCTTTCAAAGCAGAAAAGGTTCCAATATGTGTTGCCTCGCTCTTTGAAGGCAGAGGCATTGAGTGGCATCCATGATTTGGTTGATCATCAGGGTCAGGACAGGACTCTTTCCCTTGCACGACAGCGCTTTTATTGGCCAGATATGGAAAAAGATATCCGGACATATGTCAAGTGTTGTCAGAGATGTGTGGTGGGGAAGAGTCCAGAACCTGTTGCTCGTGCTCCCCTGGAGAACATTAAAACCTATGCCCCAATGGAGTTGGTGTGCATTGATTTTTGGTCAGCAGAGGATAGTAAGCAGAGGTCTGTGGACGTTCTGGTTATTACTGACCATTTCACCAAACTCGCTCATGCCTTTCCTTGTGCCAATCAGACAGCCAAACAAGTCGCCAGAAAGCTTTGGGACAATGTTTTTTGTGTGTATGGGTTACCTGCAAGAATCCATTCAGATCAGGGCACAAATTTTGAAAGTAAACTCATAACAGAGCTTCTTCAGTTGTCAGGTGTCAATAAGTCTCATACAACAGCTTACCACCCACTGGGAAATGGGGGAACGGAGCGATTCAATTGCACTTTGGGTAGTATGCTCCGTACCCTTCCCCTCCAGGACAAAGAAAAGTGGCCTTAGCAAATTAAGTCACTCACATTTATTTACAATGCGACTATGCATGAAACCGCGGGTTATGCTCCATTTTTTTTAATGTTTGGCCACATTCCCAGACTTCCAGTGGACGTTGTATTCAGACATGTCCTCAATGATCCCGACGTTGCAGACTATGACTCTTATGCTAAGTATTTGCTTTCCTCTTTGAAATCTGCAATAGAGATTGCACAGAAACATTCTTCTACTGAGCAGCAACACCAAGCACAACAGTACAACAAAAGAGTCAAGGGCACCTATCTCTCTGTGGGTGACTGTGTTTTGGTGGCAAATAAGGGGGAACGTGGGACGAAAAAGTTGGCTGATAAATAGGGGTGTTGCGGATCACGGATTATCCGTGGTCCGTACGGA
>NW_023417044.1:0-1862 GCF_002922805.2 Oryzias melastigma | reverse complement strand
ACTTTGTAGTTGATGTGAAGACTAGGTCTTTCCTATGCTTGAGCCGGTTTGCACAGTGGTGGACATGTACCCTTCGCATGTACTTCCCAAGTGATTCTCCATTCAGTGGGGGTGATTGTAACAAGGGTAAACTGACAGTTTTATTTGTGTGTGTATTTGTTTAGAATTTTACCAAATCCTGATCTTTTTATTTATTTATTTTTACAAAATGTTTATTTTGTTCATAATCAAGATATATATTTTTTATTTGAGACATGAATGTTAATATCTGTACTGTCACTTTAAGAGAACTTTCTGGGTTTCTGTGTACCGCCCCCACCCTCTCAGTTCGCGCTGAGACGACTGAGAGGAGGTAATGCTTTTGTTCTCTGTTTGCATTTTTAATTTATTTTCGTAGATTACAGAAGAAAATGTAACTGAAGGTTTGCTGAAGTGCAAATGTGATAAGTTCTGGTGAACGTGCAGTAGTTTCAGTTAACTAGACACTCAGTCTGTCCATCACCATTGCAAACAGGAAGGGGCTCAGAGCTGATCCCTGATGTAATCCCACCTCCACCTTGAACTCCTCTGTCACCCCTACAGCACACCTCACCACTGTCTTACAGCCCTCATACATGTCCTGCACTGCTCGGACATACTTCTCTGTCACTCCAGACTTCCTCATACAATACCATAGTTCCTCTCTGGGCACTCTGTCATAAGCTTTCTCCAGATCTACAAAGACACAGTGGAGCTCTCTCTGACCTTCTCTGTACTTCTCTATCAACATCCTAAAGCAAATGTTGCATCTGTAGTGCTCTTTCTTGGCATGAAACCATACTGCTGCTCACAAATGTTCACTTTGTCAGGGATGGTGGTGTAGGACCCAAATGCAGGAGACAAGACATGGTGGCAGAAACTCAAAGATTTACTTAAAAACTCAAACATGACAAAATCAGGAGAAACAAAACCAGTGATGTAACAGAACATAACAGAACAGATGACCTGACAATGAGAACTGAAGACCAGACACTTAAATAGGCTGAGGGCAAATTTATTATTTATTTATTTATTTATTTAACATTTCAAAAAAACAATATGAGGANTCTCCTCCATTCCTCAGGCATCTTCTCACCACCTAAGATCCTGTGAACAACCCGGTCAAAAACTCCACTGCCATCTCTCCTAGACACTTCCATACCTCCACAGGTCCAAGAGCCTTTCCATTCTGCATACAGTAACATGTGGCGACAGAATGTTTTACATAATCTCACAATAATAAAGTTACGGACGCGATGGATTTGTGTTTATTATTAAATACCAGTTTTTTATGTTTGTGTCATTTTGTTTTTAGGATGCTTTTAAACCTCGAGGTGATAGGAAGACATAAAACAAGTAAGAATAACAACCCAAAGAAAAACACAAATGGATGTGCTGAGAATGAAACAATCCCATATAGAACCTCAGCATGCGTTCCTCAGGACAAGGCGCATGAAATGAACCCCACAGATGCAGAACACTAGATCCACCAGAGGAGGAGCTATGTTCCTTTAAACCTGATACATACTTTGTTGTGCACTAGTTAAGGAAAGGAAAATATAACTACATCTCTATCTAGTATAATACTGGGAAATCTTGAAAAATGAACTCAGTATTTATAAACAAAGGAAATATATTTAGAAGTGTGAGGAAGAGTGCTCGCTGCTCTCCCCTCTCTCATTCAGTCCTATTTTTAATGCACTGTGAGGGCAGAACCCACTGCCCCACATTTAAGTTAAGTCAATTTTTTATATATATTTTTCTTTGTAAAATACTGGTTCATAAAATCATTTTACTTTTCACATCACATAACAAAATTAACTTAATGACCTGTGCACACATTT
>NW_023417043.1:36474-37335 GCF_002922805.2 Oryzias melastigma | reverse complement strand
AAAATCTTTGTTTTTATGGTTTTTGTAGACTGGATCTTACCTACAATATAGTGCACTAAAAACCCTTTTTTTTTTTTAATGACAGTACGCCTTGTAATCCGGAGCGCCCTATAAAGGGATTCATTCTGGTTGTATTTACTGATGTTGAAGCCATTTTGAGAGAAACGCTGCATTATGTCAAAATGTCAGTATGTTTTTTTAAATTTGTTTCTTTACAGCCAACACATTCTCGCTCCCAACTCCTCATATATATATGTATCCCGATTCGCATGGCAGAGTGTTAAATCAATGGTACAGTGTTAATTCAGTGGTACAGGTGATTTGAAGTTACGCGGCGCAATTTGAGCGGCCGGCGCAAAAGTCTGCCAGCAGCTCGATTTGAGCCGCAAGGCACGAATTGGGTGAGATCAAAGCCCCAGTACTGAGAAAATCTTTGAAATTTTTCTTTTTTTTGTCATTTTTTTGTAGAACTCCTCACAATAATTTAATTTGATCTATGTGTCTTGCATTCATTGGAAGTGTGGAGTGCTCGCGCCCCGGCTGCGTCACTGCACATTTGGGTGACCGCTTTCGGTAGGGGTTCAATGCAAATGCATGTAGAGCATAATTTTAGACTTCTATGCGCGATTGCATGGACTTTTCATTGGGCGTGACCGCAGAAATGCGAGCCGATGCAGCCGGCGTGTGAACACCTTAAAATTCACAGACACCCACACGCAGCGCAGTGTCTAGCTCAAGATCACTTGTTTGACAGACAGCGAGCAGCGAATTTGCCACATGTTGAAAGAGGGGCGGGCCACCTCGGGGCCACTCGGAGGTTGGGGACCTCTGATTTAATAGGAACAGTCAGCACATCACAAA
>NW_023417043.1:31470-36393 GCF_002922805.2 Oryzias melastigma | reverse complement strand
CCGTTCTGACTGAAGCATTTGGGTTGTGATATAATATTTTAATCCAATAATAATAATAATATGGAGGTCTTAACCATGCGTCAATATGTGATGACTTGAAAATGTGTTGATTTGGGCAGTTGTAGTTATTGTTTTTTTTTATCACTGAAGTACCTAAATTGGCACCGATTAGGC
Organism: Oryzias melastigma; assembly: GCF_002922805.2. Lineage (NCBI taxonomy): Eukaryota > Metazoa > Chordata > Actinopteri > Beloniformes > Adrianichthyidae > Oryzias > Oryzias melastigma. The sequence continues at coordinate 36,219 of NW_023417043.1, read as the reverse complement.
CCAAAACTGAAACCAAAGAACCGTTTTGGCAGCGGAACCGAATAAAACCCAAATCAGTGCCCAAACCTAGCCGGCACTGGCCTCATCAAGACATTAAAAAACAGAAATAAATTAATTCTAGGCAGTGAGCCTTCAAGCTCAGCCACAATACATACATTACTATACACTGCGTGTGTATATATATATATATATATATATATATATATATATTAAGGCTGTCAGATTTGTCGCGTTAAAAACGCGTTAATCTGACATGTGCTTGACGCCGACAATTTTTTTGACGCATTAATCGCGGATTTTCTCATACGTGCCTTTCCACACCGTGCGCGCGGGCATCCCACCCTCTAACTCACCGGCTGCTCTCACTAGTTCACGGGCGGGTCTCCAACCGCCGAGCTGTGAGCTAGAACCAGCCCGGCGCTATAGGACCTGGAGAGCTCCTGCACCCTAACCCAGCTCCGGTTCGCGTCCAGTGCCACGTCTGGTGGTACCGGCTCGCGTTCCGAGAGCTGCGGACCCCGACGTTCCGAACAGCAAGCGAACCGGAGGACGTTTTAAATATTCTGGAGGTTTAAGCGTGATCCAACCCCAGCATAGCGGTCTGTCTGCCAGCATATTCATGGCGTGAGCTCCGCTGGACACATCGCTGCATCGAGCTGCAGCCAGAGAACGCGGCGGCAGTAACAGACTGTCAAACTATCCACAGTGTATCCCGATTTTCTCAGTCTTTAATGTTTTAAAAAACAAAAGTTAATTTGAAATGATTAATCTCTATTTCATTTATTACTGCAATTCAGCAGAGGAGGAAAAGATTTGGTCCTGACAAAAAATGAACATGAATGAACTTGTTATGGAAATTTTATTTTTGATGTTTTTATTTTATTTTACTGAACGTTGATTGAAGTTTAGAATTTAAAATGCCCTTCACTTGCACTTGGGCTTTTGTTAGGCATTTTATGTTACAGCCTTTTATTATTAAGAAAGTTTTTCTCAATACAATGTTACAAAATGAAAATTTCTGATGAAAACTATAAATTTTGCCATTCTTGTTTTCATAATTACAGAACTGCTAAATTCCACGGAGCACACATTTTCTTCCTTAAAAAAAGGCCTTATATTAATTTGCGATTAATCGTGAGTTAACTCCGGACAATGTCATTAATCGCGATAAAAATTTTAATCACCTGACAGCTCTAATACATATATATATATATATATATATATATATATATATATATATATATATATATATATATATATATATATGGGTGTGTGTGTATGGCGGATGGGCTGGTGTGCTCTTCAACTATATATACAGTATATACTGTACACAGTCACTGCAAGCCTGCATGGAGAAATGGCATTAGCCGACTCAGAAGCAAAGTTTGCAGTCTATACAAATATGTTAAACAGCAAATAAAGAAATGCAAATAAACGGGAACACTGTATATACATACACGCACGTATTTATATATTTATATACCATGTATGGGACTGTGTATATATATTTATATATATTTATATATATATATACATATCATATATATATAACATGGTGTTAGAAACATAAAATACAGTAGTTAATATTAACTAGGATAGTTTTGGTGGACCAAGTATGGAGAAGCAAAGCAGAGAACCAAAACAGTGCTTTATATTTATGTTTACATCACAATGATGATTTGTATCAATAATGTAGTTTGCAATGGATACAACATTGATATGTAAAGAGAAAACAGCTTTTTTAATAACGATAATATTGTTTTTTACTGTTAACAAAGGATTATTTCAAAGGTTTCTTTCAAAATAAAACACACTGTTCAACATAGGATCATCAAATGTAGCCGTCTTCCCTTTCCCTACTGCTGCTGTTAAGCTGAACAGGAACAAAAAAATTCATTGTTTTATGATCCAACAAAATGTCTATAAAGCTTAAATACAAATCTAAATGGTTAGCTCTTCCCTTCTGAAAACTGATGGGATTTTTCTGACTTTTTACAAATTGTTTTTGTGGCATAAATTCTTTTCAAGCAACTTCTGATTCTTGTTACGGAAGCATGGCATTTGTTGAGCACCATGAAGAACTCTGTACTTTGTCTCTTTCATGATCTTTGACTGACTGTAAAACCAATAAATATGTATGACCTGCAGTAAAGTCTTCTGTGAAGTCATTGACTCTCATGGAATCTGATCCTGAAATCCCTCCTTCTGATGGCGAAACATTTGAAAGTTCAAAGTCTTGAAAGGAAGACAAGTGAGGAAACATTCACTGCAGAAGGAACTGCAACTTCTTAAACTGGATCTCTGAAGAAAAATGGCCACAAATGATCTGGATCAAGAAACCTTCAGCTGTTCCATCTGTCTGGATCTGTTGAAGGATCCGGTGACTATTCCCTGTGGACACAGCTACTGCATGAAGTGTATTCAAGGATTCTGGGATGGAGAGGAAAACATCTGCAGCTGTCCTCAGTGTAGTGAGACCTTCACACCAAGGCCTGTTCTGGGGAAAAATATCATGTTGGCAGCTTTAGTGGAGCAGCTGAAGAAGACTGGACTCCAAGCTGCTCCTGCTGCTGATCACTGCTATGCTGGACCTGAAGATGTGTCCTGTGATGTTTGTTCTGGAAGAAAACTCAAAGCCATCAAGTCCTGTTTGTTCTGTCTGGCCTCTTACTGTGAGAAACACCTTCAGCCTCATTTGGATGAAGCTGCATTCAAGAAACACAAGCTGGTGGAACCCTCCAAGAACCTGCAGGAGAACATCTGCTCCATTCATGATGAGGTGATGAAGATGTTCTGTCGCACTGATCAGAAGTGTATCTGTTATCTCTGCTCTGTGGATGAACATAGAGGACACGACACAGTCTCAGCTGCAGCAGAAAGGACTGAGAGGCAGAGAGATCTGGAGGAGAGTCAACAACAAATCCAGCAGAGAATCCAGGACAGAGAAAAAGAGGTGAAGCTGCTTCAACAGGAGGTGGAGGCCATCAATCACTCTGCTGATCAAACAGTGAAGGACAGTGAGGAGATCTTCACTCAGATGATCCGTCTCATCCAGAAAAGAAGCTGTGATGTGAAGCAGCAGATCAGATCCCAGCAGCAAACTGAAGTGAGTCGAGTCAAAGATCTTCAGGAGGAGCTGGAGCAGGAGATCACTGAGCTGAAGAGGAGAGACGCTGAGCTGAAGCAGCTCTCACTCACAGAGGATCACAGCCAGTTTCTGCTCAACTACCCCTCACTGCCACCACTCAGTGAGTCCACACACTCATCCAGCATCAATGTCCGTCCTCTGAGATACTTTGAGGATGTGACAGCAGCTGTGTCAGAGCTCAGAGACAAACTGCAGGACATTCTGAGAGAGGAACGGACAAACATCTCACCGACAGTCACTCATGTGGATGTTTTACTGCCAGAACCAGAATCAGAACCAGAACTAAAGAGCAGAGCTGACTTCTTGAAATATTCACGTCAAATCACACTGGATCCAAACACAGCACACAGACAACTGTTACTATCAGAAGGGAACCGAACGGTGACAAAGATGGTACAACCTCAGTCTGATTCTGATCATCCAGACAGATTTATTCAATGTGGTCAGGTTCTGAGTAGAGAGAGTCTGACTGGACGTTGTTACTTGGAGGTAGAGTGGAGAGGAAACTTTGTTCATATAGCAGTCGCATACAAGAACATCAGTAGATCTGGAAATGAAAGTATATGTGGTTTTAATGACAAATCTTGGGCATTACTTTGTTCTCCAGACAGTTTCTCATTTTACCACAACAGAAATGAAACCTTCATCTCAGCTCCTGTTTCCTCCAGAGTAGGAGTGTACCTGGATCACAGAGCAGGTGTTCTGTCCTTCTACAGCGTCTCTAAAAGCATGACTCTCCTCCACAGAGTCCAGACCACATTCACTCAGCCGCTCCATGCTGGACTGTTTTTGGGTTTTATTTTAGACTCAGCAGAGTTGTGTAAACTCAAATAGTTCCTGAAAGAAGTGAATTGTTTGTTTTTAGCAATTTCTCTTCTTTTGATAATTTTGAAATAAACTTTTTAACTGTTAATATTTTGTGGAGTCGTGTTTGTAGTCAGAAATAAAGAGAGAAATGAGAAATCTCTAAAATGTGGATTTGAGACATTTTAAAGGGTGAATCTCAAACTTTCAGAAGTAAAATCTGTTTTAATTTCAGGTGTGATAGGTTCAATGTTAAGTCAATGTGAAGGGGATTTGCAGCTTGATTTTGGCGCAGCAAGGTTTGACGCAGTGCTTCAACCAATTAGGGACTCTGCTTTGGGGACGTGACGTTTTTAGTGGCTAGGCCAAAGGGTAGAAAATGAATGTAATATGACGCCTCAATGCAAGGATTTTCATCCTAAACTTCCATCCATTTTCTTAACCAGCGGGGGCAGCAGTGTTGCTGGAGACTTTCTCGGTTACTGTTGGGTGAAGGTGGGATGGACCCTGCACAGATCGCCAGCCAATCACAGAGCCCATGGAGCTGGATTGACAGCTACACTAGCCAGCCGTCCGGGGAAGATCTCAGTGAGCTAGCGAGCTCTGCTGCCCAGGCTTTAATGCTCAAACTGGGCCACAGACAGACGGAAGTAATGTTTAAAACTGCCCTCGTGAAGACATTGCTGCACGAGTGAAGTACACCGCACCAAGAGAGATGCTGAAAGATCTGGTTAAAACAAACAGCAATGTGCTTGCCAGCACCTCTATAGAGCTCTTCGAAACATATAAACCTAACA
>NW_023417043.1:19667-31330 GCF_002922805.2 Oryzias melastigma | reverse complement strand
AAAACAAACAGCAATGTGCTTGCCAGCACCTCTACAGAGCTCTTCAAAACATATAAACCTAACATCATCCATGTTTTCCATGATGTGGCAATGAATTAATTCCAGAACAACTTTGGCGGTTGCTCCGCGGCTGTGGCATCAAGACTATAAGCAGTAAATTTGACATGCATCAAAAGAGAGGTGGCACATGCAAATTTGCCGCACCTGCCACATCCTGTGTGAATGCACCATTACAGTTTCACAATGGGAATAAGATAAAACAACTTACTTGAATAGAACAGTGAATTGGCCTCAGGTATGGCCAGATGATGCAAAAGCTCTTTATAGTGACTCATTGTTTCTTACTGGTTGTAATGCAGGATATTAACCATCTGGAGGAGGTAGAAAATCCCATCAATCTCAGAGTAGTTGTTTCCAAGTTACTTTATAAAATAAAAGAAAAGTGGAGAGTCTGCTTTTGACATTCAGGAAACATCCGGCAGACGAATCAGGTTCAAAGATCTGGTCAAATTTTTAAAGTGACAAACTAATATAGCTTTAGATCCTCTATTTGCTGACATCAAAGATACTGATGATAAAAAGACTCAAGTGAGACATTCAGGTCAAGAGGCAGTGCATTTGCTACAAGTGTTACATCTGACACAAGGGAAGGGTTGCCAGACACAAACAATGTCAACTTATGTCAGACAACTGATGCTTTACAAACACTGTGCTTAAATTGTGACAACAACCAAACCCTAGCAGAATGTCACAAAGTTAGAAAGCTCTCAAAATGAAAGAATAGAGTTTCTTAAAGAAAAAGGACTTTGTTCTCATGCTTAACACGAGAACATTAAAGAAAAAACTGCAACAAATGTCTGAAGTGTTACATACTAAAAGATCATGCTTCATTATGCAAGCAATGAGGATGAAACGGCAGAGAACAAATCCAAAAGCATTCCTGAAAACTTTGAGATCAAACCTCAAATTGTTACTCTGATAGTAGGAGGAACCTGTGGTACTATCAGGCCCAGTAATAATAATAAAGTTTTGGCAATCGTTCCAGTTAAAGTGAAACTTACTGAAAAGCTGTAAAACAGTTGAAACATATGAATTAATAGACAACGGCAGTGAGGCAACATTTTGCTCTGAGACATTGAGGAGACGACTTGGCGTAGAAGGAAAGAAAGCACATATTCTTTTGCGGACAGGGTGTCAGAAAAAGTTACAACCAAGTTACATAATATCAAATTTGGAAGCGTGTGGCATGAAAGAGAATGTGTACATTGACTTACCCAATACCTACACCAACAAAGACATCCCAGTTACAAAAGAGGGCATTCCTATGTAAGCAGATTTAGACAGATGGCCATATCTGCATTTAATAGAGCTTCTTGAAATTGATGCTAAAGTTGGACTCTTAATAGGATCAAGTGCTCACATGAATATGAAACTCTGCAAATCCACGGCTAAGATGATGGTCAATTTGCAATTAAGACAATTATATGATGAGTAATTAATGGCCCTTTGAAAGGTGATTCTGACTATAAGTGACCTCTGTAAACTGCATATCATTGACAGATGTAGAAACAACAAATGTCAAGAGATGACATACAGTTCATAAAGTTAGTTAAATACCACATTAAGTATATTGATGGGCATTCCTTAAAAATAAGTCTGGGAAACGACCAAATAACCATACTAGTTGTGTAGAGAACAGAAAGCATTTAACAGGAAATGCTTAAAAATGAAGGCTTTCACAAGGAGTACAAAACATTTATGTTATACTTAGTCCACAAAGGTTGTGCAGAACCTGTACCTAAAAATCAAATTGATCGCAATAATGAGACAGTTTGGTACATACCACAGTATGGGATGTATCACCCAAGAAAAGATTTGTGTTGTGGAGTTTCATATAGAGGCAAGTCACTAAACAAATAACTAAGTTGGAGTGTTAACTCACTTTAGACACAACCCCATTGCCCTTACTGCAGACATAGAAGCAATGTATCATCAGGTAAAAATACCACCAGAAGATACTGACATGCTACGGTCTGTGGTGGCCTGAAGGCAACCTGAACGAACCATTGCAGGAATTCAGAGTAACTTTGCGCTTGTCTAGGGAAACAACTTCACCTATCTGTGCCAATTTTGCCCAAAGAAAAACTAAGGGTGATGGTATGAACAATGTGGCACCAGTATTTCTGAGTGTAGTGCAGAATAACCCCTGGATGATTGTATTTGTCAAATGACAGTGAGGCCTGCACCATGGTAAAAGAGATAACCAAACCATGTCCAAATGGAAGGTTCCACCTAACAAAGTGGAATAGAAACAGCAACGTTGTTCTAGCCTCCATATCTGAAACAGAAAGGGCTTAAAGAATTAGATCTCTGTCATGAGGATCTGCCTGAAGAATAACTTTTAGGAGTTAATTGGTGCATCGAAGCTGACTCATTTAAGATCAATTCAAAACCAATTATACAAACAACGCGTGGAATTTTGATCTCTATCTACGACCCATTAGGATTTTTGTACCCAGTCATACTTCCAGCAAAAATGATTTTGCCGCAGTTGTGCAGAAGAAGACAATTCCCATGGAATGAAAACATTTCAGTAGATTTGTCTCAAAAATTACAAACATGGTTTTTTGATTTGATGAACAACTCTGGAGAAGGAAGAAAGACTCAAAAGGACTAGCTACATTGTCAAGCTAGATCCTATAAACGATTACCGCTTTTGAAGAGTTGGTGGAAAGTTACACCAATCTGCTTTAGTTTCCCGTGCTAAGCATTCATTAAGACCACCACGTGTCCTCTCTTGTTCTCAAACACACTCATAAACAAACAGGACATAGTGGGAAAAACATGACTTTATCTAAGCTGAGAGAAAAATATTAGATTCCTAAAGCAGAGCCCGTAGAAAAAAAGCTTTCAAAATGTGTTCAGTGCAGAAAGTTGTCAGTTAAACCAGGTGAACAAAAAAATGGCAGACTTGTCACAAGTGTCACAAGACCGTCTTCTTCTGGACAATCAGCTCAGGGCTGCCCCTGTGCATTCTCTGGCTGCACAGACACTGAGAGAAGAACTTGCCGAGCTCAAAGATGCAGGGCTGCAGCTTGTGGGCGCCGACCGCCGTGGTGGGACTTGCCGTTTGGCGCCGGCCTTCTCAAAACAGACAGGTGGAACAGCCATGTCAGGCACAGACCTTAACACTGAAGTTCAACATTTTTCTGTCAGTTTCTATGAAACTTTGGGATTGTAATAACTATCCTGATTGTGTCCATCTTCTAATGAACCTCAGAGAGATTCTTCAAAGGGATTACATAAATGGTGGATAACGGTGCAGGAAGAATCTAACGGGAGGCGTGGGAACTTCATTCCAGAATAAAAAGACAGATCTGAATTTAGATTTGGCCCTGGAAGAATTCCTGAGAAAATGAGGAACCCTCTGAAGCTGTGACCTTTGAACTCTCTCAGGTCTTTGAGGTCACTTCAAAGACAAAGCGTGTCCTCGATTTACCTCCAACACGTCTGAAGTGCTGAAGGAGCCGCAGAGGTTGTGGCTTCATGAGCTGCAGCTGAACGCTAAAGACAATTTAAACAGGATGCTGGATTGTTGCTATGCAGAAATCATTGGGAGGGGGCACAGCTCTTTCTAAATTTGAGTTCTTACTGCCATCTAGTGGTCAGACTGCAAAACCTCACCCCCCTCGCCCTGCCATGACACCCACCTAGTTTAAGTAGTTAACATCAAGCAGACCTGGGAGAGATGGAGAACAGGGTTGAGCCTCTTGAGGACCAGGGTTGGCAAAGCCCTACACTACTGCCTAACTACTGGCCACAGACTCTCAAAGAACTTGAAGGTCTCTGTGTTGTTCACCTTTTATCAGAGGTGAACAACAGGGGTTGCTACAGTAAATCGGCTTTCACTGATTCACACACTTGGTTTGGAAGAGAGTTTTACGCCAGATGATTTTATCCGAGCTGGGGACCAGCACAGGGATAGTCAGACTTGCGTTCCCTTGTGGCTGCATAGTTAGGCAGTAGCATGAACGGTCTGAAGACCCCGCATGAAATCTCCATCCCCCTTGATGACGCACTGAACCTTCCAGTCGTCCGTGGCGTCTCCTGCCTCCCAGCTGTGGGAGTTTGAGGCATGATGGTGGTGGGATGTTGGCCTGCTGTGACCTTATTTACTGCCACCTTTAAGAGTTAAAGTTGAAGCTGAACATTACCAACAAGAAGAAACAAACTAAAAACAAATCAAAATATTAACTTTTTTTGTTTAGAAACACAGAATGAAAGAAAAAACTATTTTTGACCATCAAGCAAATTTAATAAAACACGATTTTCTACTGATACGGAGATTGTGATTAAATCTGCAGAGTTCAGGTTTTGCAGATTTTTTAATATTAAAAAAATGGCTTAGGATCAATAACAAATTTTGATAAATAATAGTTCTATTGGTTCAATTTATTGTTATTAAGAGAAGTTAGAGCTTAAATTAAGCTAAATTTCAAAGTTAGGTTACTCCAAAAATTTCAGGTTAAAATACCATCCAAAAAGAAGGAAAATGTAGTTATAAACTTAGTTACTACTAAAAAGATTACTTTGTACGAAACAATAATGGATTTAAAAAGGAGCCATACAGCAGAAACGTGACTAAAACCAGTAAATTTTCTCTACACTGACAGTTAGTTACCAACTGAACTTCAACTAAAGTTACTGTTTTTATTTCATTTCTTAGGAATAGTAAACTTTTCAAAGGAAGCAGAAAAAAAACATAAAATAAATAGAAGATAAAATAAAAAAAATACAGAAAAAAAGCTAAATTGTTGTCAATTTTTTTTTTCATTTAAAAGGGCAAAAAATGTCAAAAAGGTTAAAAAAGATTGGAAAATTGATTTAAATTCATTGATTTATTGTTCATCAAAGTTTTTTAATAATAAAACATAAATCAAGTCCCATTGACTGATTTTTAATAAATCGTCGACATTTGTTCCTGGAAAACTGCCAAAGATTTTCTCACTTTTCTTCATGAGATTTCACACAAACTCTGAAATAAAGACATAAGAATCAGGATGTTTTTATTGTCACATGAGTAGCAACAACTTTTCTCTGAAGAACAAAGACATGAAAACACAAGTTTTCAATCCAAAGTTGTGAAATGAAGCAAAAATAAAGTAAATGTAAATGTTCTTTCTACAAACACAATCTCCTCCTTCAGTTTTTTCTCTTGTAGTTTCTGTGTAGAACAAACAGAGAAAGTCTTTGACTGTGACGTCACTGATTCCATTTGTGTTGCAGTTTCCTTCAGTTCACATAACACAAAAACATGAACACAACATTTGTGTGAAATTTGAATTCAAACAGTCAAATTGCAAAGTTCAAAGAAAAAAAAGAAAACAGATTTTACTCCAAAAAGTTTTTGATTAGTCTTCAAAATGTCTCAAATCCACATTCTTGAGATTTCTCATTTCTCTCTTTGTTTCTGAGAACAAACACGACTCCACACAATATTAACAGTTAAAAAGTTTAGTTCAAAATGATGGAAAGCAGACAAATCACTGAAAACAAACATTTCACTTCTTTCAGGAACTATTTGAGTTTACAGAACTCTGCTGAGTCTCCAACAATATCATTCATCCACACTCCAGCATAGAGCGGCTGAGTGAATGTGGTCTGGGCTCTGTGGAGGACAGTCATTCTTTCAGAGATGCTGTAGTAGGACAGAAGACCTGCTCTGTGATCCAGGTACACTCCTATTCTGGAGGAAACACGAGCTGAGATTGAGTTTTTTATACCGTTGTGGTAAAATGAAAATCTGTTTGGAGAACAAAAAAAGGCCCAAGATTTGTCACTTAAATCAAATCTACTTTCTTTTCCAGATCTACTGATGTCCTTGTATGCGACTGCTATAAAAACAGCAAATCCTCTCCTCTCCACCTCCCAGTAACAACGTCCAGTCAGACTCTCTCTACTCAGAACCTGAAGATAATCAGTAAATCTGTCTGGATGAGAATCAGACTCATGTTGTTCCTTAAATGTCACCTTTCTGTTCTCATCTGACAGTAACATTCGTTTGTTTGCTGTGTTTGGATCCAGTGTGATTTGACATGCATATTTCAAGAAGTCAGCTCTGCTTGCTGGTTCTGGTTCTGGCAGTAAAACATCCACATAAGTGACTGTCGCTGAGATGTTTGTCCGTTCCTCTCTCAGAAGGTCTTGCAGTTTGTCTCTGAGGTCTGACACAGCTGCTGTCACCTCCTCAAAGTATGTCAGAGGACGGACATTGATGCTGGATGAGGGTGTGGACTCACTGAGTGGTGGCAGTGAGGGGTAGTTGAGCAGAAACTGGCTGTGATCCTCTGTGAGTGAGAGCTGCTTCAGCTCAGCGTCTCTCCTCTTCAGCTCAGTGATCTCCTGCTCCAGCTCCTCCTGAAGATCTTTGACTCGACTCACTTCAGTTTGCTGCTGGGATATGATCTGCTGCTTCACATCACAGCTTCTTTTCTGGATGAGATTGATCATCTGAGTGAAGTTCTCCTCAGTGTCTTTCAATGTTTGATCAGCATAGTGATTGATGGCCTCCAGCTCCTGTTGAAGCAGCTTCACCTCTTTCTCTCTGTCCTGGATTCTCTGCTGGATTTGTTGTTGACTCTCCTCCAGATCTCTCTGCCTCTCAGTCCTTTCTGCTGCAGCTAAGACTGTGTCATGTCCTCTATGTTCATCCACAGAGCAGATAAAACAGATACACTTCTGATCAGTACGACAGAACATCTTCATCACCTCATCATGAATGGAGCAGATGTTCTCCTGCAGGTTCTTGGAGGGTTCCACCAGCTTGTGTTTCTTGAATGCAGCTTCATCCAAATGAGGTTGAAGGTGTTTCTCACAGTAAGAGGCCAGACAGAACAAACAGGACTTGATGGCTTTCAGTTTTCTTCCAGAGCAGAAATCACAGGACACATCTTCAGGTCCAGCATAGCAGTGATCAGCAGGAGCAGCTTGGAGTCCAGTCTTCTTCAGCTGCTCCACTAAAGCTGCAAACATAAAATTTTTCACCAGAACAGGTCTCGGTTTGAAGGTCTTCCTACACTGAGGACAGCTGTAGATTTTCTCCTTTCCGTCCCAGAATCCTCGAATACACTTCATGCAGTAGTTGTGTCCACAGGGAATAGTCACCGGATCCTTCAGCAGATCCAGACAGATGGAACAGCTGAAGGTTTCTTCATCCAGATCGACTCCTTTCTGCGCCATTTCTCCTCTCAGACACAAAGACGGTCGGTGGAGTGGATTTTTTACTTCCTCACAAACAAGTTTGAATCTATTCCTCCAATCAGATGCTTTCACTGTAAATTCAGCCAATCAGCTTATTTCTTCGCTTCCAGTTGGATACGCCCATCATGACAGAGGAGGAGCTTTCTTTTATTTTTTTTTAAATGCTTTATTTAAATTTACAAAGCTTCAAGGCATACAGACTTTCACAACAGCGCCGCAAACTCAAAGCTCTCGAACCACAAAGTAACACTCACATGCGGGTACAAAACTAAGATGAATCAAAATAACACACAGAAAAAGCGAATCAAGAAAAATTATAACAGTAAAATACATTAACAAATAAGAATAAAGGGAAAAGTAAGTAAATTAAATCACAAAAATAGTCCTGGGTGTACATAATACAAGAGTAATATTTCCCTTCAAAGAGTTCAAAGTATTTATGAGCTTCAACAAATGTTTTTTTTGTTTTACCAATTTTTGTTACTGATTAATTTCGGAATTTTGGGGTGATTGTCCACCAAGAATCCTTTAAATGATAAGTTTTTTTTTAATCTTTACATTTACTTGTATGAAGAAAGAATTTGGCTAAAAATCAGGAGCTTATTGATTGTAAAGTTGTGTTTATTGTTGTATAAAGTCATTCCAAATATGATGCTGCGCAGCCGTATTAGTGTGATTGGGATTTGATTAGGATCAGTCTATTCGAAATATTTGAAGTTTGGGTATGGAAGACCTGGAGTTTGTGTTTTATTGTTCTGAACAAGAATTTGGTTTCTATAACCTTTAACTGAAAGGTTGCAGTTAAAGTTAAACTTTAAACAACAAAACAAAAACAAAATAAACAAAATAAACAAATAAACAAAAACAGAAACAAAATACTGGACCACTACAGTAATGTTAAAAGTGTCTTTTTAGCTGAGCCACAACCCCCCTTTGGAAAGTCTGACCACCTGGCAATTCTGCTAAAACTGTTTACAACAAAAGGCAGAAAACAAAACCAGTTTCAGTCAGAACCATTAGCACCTGGACTGATAGGCCACTCTGCAGGGCTGTTTCGAGGCTATAGACTGGAGCACCTTCAAAGAGGTTACTAACGACCTTCATGAATACTCAGAGACACTCAACGACTATCAGTAGGTGCACGTCCATCTGTGCACCCCCCAGAACTGTTTGAACGTTTCCCAACCAGAAGCCCTGGTTCAATGGGGACATAAAGCAAAAATTGATGAAGAGTGAGGCCTTCAAGTCTGGAGATCCAGTGGAATACAAAAAAGCACGATATGAGCTGCAGAAATCCATCAGAGCAAAGAAAAGCATGCAACCTCCACACATGCTGCATGTGGCATGGAAACCAGTCTGTCACAAACTACAGAGGAACACAGCAACCTCTGACCCCGCCGGACAAAACGCTTCCAGACAGCCTGAACACTTTCTAATAACAGGTTTGAATGGCTGAAAACAGAGTCACCTTCAGAGTTTCCCCATAATCCCAGTAACACTCCCCTACAGGTTACATGGTGACATGTAGCCACATTAGTGTGTTAGAAAAAGATTATTCTCATAAATCTATTCAAAATATCTGAAGTTCAGGTAATTGAAGACCTAAAGTTTGCATCTTAATGTTTTGAACAAGAAATTAGATTTTAGGAGTAATCAAATTTGTAACTCTTAAAATCTGAACGTTTGCAGTTAAAGTTAAACTTCAAAGAAAAGTTTTCATAAGGACAGCCATCCGGCCTGATCATTTAACAGATGTTTTACTGACCAAATATTTTTTTTCCATCCAATTTTCAAGTAAAGATCTGACTGAAAAGTTCTCGTATGATTAAACAATAATGTTGAAACTGAGAGAACACCGCAACTACGGATTCCTTGATCCGGATGTGCTGGAAGCCTTCCCAGAGCTAAAAGGCTACTCGGATCAGGCGTTATGCCGGACCCCGACAGGACACTCTCCGGAAAGCAACAGGCCAACCCGGAGACACGGCAGGCATGGAGGAGTGGCCCGAAGGCTTCGTCGCCTCACTAGAAGTGGAAGGCTAACCCTCCCGATCGTACTTTTTGTTAACGTCCAGTCACGGAAAAAATAAAATGTACGAAATTAAAACCCGAATCTCCATCCAGAAGAACATGTGAAATTGTTCCATTATATGCTTTTATGAAACATGGCTGAAGGAGAGGACTCCCGACGAGGCGGTAGCATTGGATGGTTACATGGTCGTCAGAGGGAACCGACGTGCAGCGGATAGTGGTAAGACACGAAGAGGAATGGCCGCCTTCGTGAAACAATCTTGGTGCACTCACTGTAAGATCCTCTTAAAGTCATGTTCTGAGAACGTGAAATATAAGACTGAGGCCATTTTCTTCGCCCAGAGAATTGCAATGCATCATTATGAGTGTTGTGTACACCCCCTCTCTGTAAAAAAGAGTCTGCACTGGGGGACCTACACCACATGATCAGTATACATAAATATACATATCCTGATACAGCTTTTGTCATTGCCGGAGATTTCAACCAATGCGACCTCAGTGAAACCATGAGAAAAATGCACCAGTTTGTGAACTTTGCCCCATGGGGAAATACAATACTGGAGCACTGCTACAGCAGTGCTAAAAGTGTCTTTTTAGCTGAGCCACAACCCCGCTTTGGAAAGTCTGACCACCTGGCAATTCTGCTAAAACTGTTTACAACAAAAGGCAGAAAACAAAATCAGTTTCAGTCAGAACCATTAGCACCTGGACTGATAGGCCACTCTGCAGGGCTGTTTCGAGACTATAGACGGGAGCACCTTCAAAGAGGTTACTAACGACCTTCATGAATACTCAGAGACAATCAGCGACTAACAGTTGGTGCACGTCCATCTGTGCACCCCCCAGAACTGTTTGAACGTTTCTCAACCAGAAGCCCAGGTTCAATGGGGACATAACAACCAGAAGCCCAGGTTCAATGGGGACATAAAGCCAAAATTGATGAAGAGTGAGGCCTTCAAGTCTGAGATCCAGTGGAATACAAAAAAGCACGATATGAGCTGCAGAAATCCATCAGAGCAGAGAAACAGGATTATTCCAGAAAAATTGAAGGCTACCACCTGAACCACAACACATGCAGCATGCGGCAGGGAATCCAGTCTGTCACCAACTACAAAAGAACACAGCAACCTCTGACCCCGCCGGACAAAACCCTTCCAGACAGCCTGAACACTTTTTACATTCTTTGATTCTCACTCTCACGGGTTTTACAACATACTTTACATTTACACATGTGCAGAACGATGAACACAGAACAGCTTAAAGTTGCTTCACCAGAGTAGAAACAGACAGAAACACCAATGCAGGCAGCCCAAGAAGAAGCACTTTCAGTAAAAGAGGGGGACGTCTGGGACTTGATTGCTTTTGGATTCAAGAGATCCTACGATGAGCAGAAGACAGAAAAATGTAAGCTATGCTAAGAGGCTATTTTTGCACCCATGCTAACACAACAAAGAATCTATCACTAAAAGAAAACCCACAAAAATTAACATATGAGATTACAAAAATAAGAGATAAACCAAAGTTGTAACAACTATCTGAGCATTCTGATTCTCACGATCTCCTCCCAGAAATTAGAGTCAGAAAATTTGCAATGTCCAAGATCGCTGATTCATGATCTTTGTAAGTACGATCGTCAAAAAAAATGTATTGCTCTGGAATACAGAATACTGTTGGATTTTAAAGCTGATTGTTGCACGACTGCCACCAGAAGTAAACAAATCTTTTCAATAAAATGTTGGAGCTTCCTGTTTTCAAAGTAAAACTAGTGAGTGCTTCTCTATTCATTCAAAAAAGGACACAGAAGTTCCGCTCACTGACTTGGATATTGAAAGAAAAAAAAATTAGCTTTAGCATCAGAGCTTTAGCTACAATTTTCATATTGTTTTGGTTATAACTTTTCAACAGTTGACGCAATTATATATATATATATATATATATATATTATAGCAGAATTGTAGAGGAGCCTCTGGTCACACAGAAAACGGCGTAAGAATCAATCTATATGCGGAAGGGTAAATTGTAACTTTCCCCGGTTGCGTAAGCGGAAATTTCCTAAACTTCACAACTATCAGCTTTTACGCCTTTGAATGAGAATAAACTGTAACTGTTTTTTCTCTGTGAATCACAACACCTCACTCACCAGCCCAGTCTCAGTAAAATGCGTACATATGCAGGTGAATCCAATGATGACTTTGTTTTTGTATTTGATGATCTATGTACATACTGGAGACATCTGACAGAAGGAATGCGTGACTGTGAATGTGGATGGTTGTGATACCTGCTAGTGATGCGTAATTGAATAAAATATATTGATATGGAGCGATTGTGAGTGCTTTGGTTGAACCGTCAGCTGGAAGTTGCAGTGTAGGAGT
>NW_023417043.1:15977-19253 GCF_002922805.2 Oryzias melastigma | reverse complement strand
ACAACACCTCACCCACCCTGTTTTCTAAACCCAACCATCACCTCCCCACGCAACACCTAAGTTCTCCCTCCCCATATTTTTACCCCCCTAATAATAGCCAGACCATGATTAGAAGGCCGCATCTGTGACAGAGTGATAGAGAAAAAAAAACAATAAAAAGGGTTGATAAAACAGAAAAAAATGGGGAAAAGGTCACAAGTTTAAAATAATAATTTTGTTGTGGCCTGCTCCGGCAGGGGGAGGGACAATTCATTTTCGGGTGCCTTTTTCTCTGCAGCCAGATCCTCTTGGAATTTTATGCAAAAATATGTTTTCTACTCAGAAACATGCAACTGTTGTGCACTTTAAAAATGTTTTTCATTAAAAGTATATTTAAAAAAGAAATCAGTTTAAATACCTTTGATTGCTGGAACAAACGTCTAGTCAGAAAAGTAAGCTAGGACATTTTTTCAAAGAATAGCTGAAAATATGCTTTATTGTTGTATATCGTGATATATATTGTTATCGTGATATAAAATATATTATATCGTGATATCATTTTTTTTTTCATGTTGCCCAAGCACAACCTGGAGAGCTGCAGAGCGTCAGGATGCTCTTCCTGGATTACAGCTCAGCATTCAACACTATCCGCCCAGGCAGACTTATCGAGAAACTGGGAGACCACAAAGTTCCCACTCCCACCTGCAACTGGATCTTGGACTTTCTAACTGAAAAAACACAGGCGGTGAGGATGGAAGGGACGGCCGTCGGCTGAGCTCAGGGTTAATACAGGAATCCCTCAGGGCTACTGTCTCAGCCCCAAACTTTTCACCCTCTACACACATGACTGTCTCCAGCCAGGACGGGACTGTCATCAACAAATATGCGGATGACACAACCATCATGGGACTCATCAAAGGTGGAGACGAGTCAACAACATACAGGACCCTGGTGGGCGACGTTCTTGTCTACGGTGAGGAAAATGACTTCATACTAAACCCGGAAAAGTCATACTGCACTTCAGAAAAACTCCTCCCCCTCTAAAGCCTCTGCTAATCAGAGGAACTGAAGTGGAGGGCAGACACCTACAAATTCTTGAAACTCCAGTAAACCTGCAGAAACGTGTCAATCTTTTTGTTCAAACTCAAATTGGTTCAGAAAAAAAAAAAAACAGTCAGAAAACTTAGGAAGCAAATCCGAGTTCAGGATTAACAGTCAACATTTTTAGGTCATGCTGTTTCTATGTTCCATAAAATACGGCTGCGCCTTATGCAAAAATTGACTACTCTGGAGTTTCAGAGTACCGTCAGATGAAAGAGGCTGTGCAAAAAAGGATATTTTCCAAGGGTTTCAGTCAAGACGTTTTGTTCACAACTAAATATTTCAGCTCAGTTAGATCTGAGGATGTCAGCATGTCCTGTTCTGTAGTTTGTAAATGCTGCCTTCAAACTGGTATTTTATTCTACCAGCAAGGAGAACAACCTTATTTTACCATAAATGCTATCAACCTTTAAATAATGGTATGAACAAATATGCACACACACTGTTGTTACAGCAATGTCTTTTTTACACGTGTTTTATGCTGGACAGCAGTTTTAACTGAATTGCACATGGAAGACGAATAAAGTTATTTTATTCATTTATATGTTTCAATGGTTAAATAAAAAAGTTATTAAAAACAATTAAAAATATGTATGTATTAAATACAGGGTTGTGTCAGGAAGGACATCCTGTGGGAAGACTGCCAAATCACTAGTGCAAAGCGGCTGTTATACGCTGTGGTGACTCCTAATGGGATTAGCCTAGAGGTGAATAACAACGACAACATTTTGATGGAATCAACCTCGATGAATGAGAATCTACTCAACCATTGTATAAAAAAGAAAAAAATCCACAATATATTTGAATATATTTTAAAATGAACACAACTTTTGTGTGAAATATAAATTAAAACTTTTAAACCCAAAAGTTCAAAGCAAAAAAAAGAAAACAGATTTTACTTGAAAAAGTTTGAGATTCATCTTCAAAAATGTCTGAAATCCACATTCTAGAGATTTTTCATTTCTCTCTTTATTTCTGAGAAGAAACAGGACTCCACAGAATAAGTTAAAAAGTTTAGTTCAAAATGATAGAAATCAGATAAATCACTGAAAACAAACATTTCACTTCTTCCAGGAACTATTTGATTTTACAGAACTCTGCTGAGTCTCTAAACTCATCACTCCAGCATAGAGCGGCTGAGTGAATTTGGTCTGGACTCTGGAGGAGAGTCATGCTTTTAGAGACGCTGTAGAAGGACAGAACACCTGCTCTGTGATCCAGGTACACTCCTACTCTGGAGGAAACAGGAGTTAAGATGGAGGTTTGTATGCTCTTGTGGCAAAATGTAAAACCGAACAGAGAACATTCTAATTTCCAAGATTTGTCATTAAAACCAAATTTACTTTCATTTCCAGATCTGCTGATGTTCTTGTATGCGACTGCTACACAAATATAGTCTTCTCTCCACTCTACCTCCCAGTAACAACGTCCAGTCAGACTCTCTCTACTCAGAACTTGAAGATAATCAATAAATCTGTCTGGATGATCAGAATAAGACTGAGGTTGTTCCATAAACATCACCTTTCAGTTCTCCTCTGACAGAAACAGATATCTGTGTGCTGTGTTTGGATCCAGTGTGATTTGGTTAGACCTGTTAGATCGTTGGTCTGGTTAGTGACATAGAGCAGAACCTCCCCCTCAACAGGCCGCTGTCCACGCCTCTGAGGCTGGATGAACATCCACGGAGCAGAAGGAGGCCAGAGAGACGGAGACATGGAACGTTTTAATGTCTTAGAGCAGGGGTCACCAACACGTCGCCCGCGAGCACCACATCAGTCGCCCGCAGACCTCTTCTAAAAATAGCACAATTCACTTGTGAGCTGCTCGAAAATTTTATTTTAGTGTGATGCGGTTTTTTTGAATCACATCTGCCTTCATAAAGAATTAAAAATTGAAATATCTTAAAGCTATATTGTAACGACTCCACTGGTATGTTAATAGTGGCAGGGGCGCCACAGGGACCCAAAAGGCGAGTTATTCTTTCACTGTCTGGGGAGGAGATACGTCGGTGCTATATACATACCACGACCCCGAACAGTCTCAGGCAGAAGAAGACCACAAAGCAGACTACGAAGTCTCACTTCCGTCATCAATAACCATTTATTTTAAACACATGAACAGCCAAACAGTATGAACCTGACTTCTGCTCACAGCTCCCTCACTCATGGTGAGCAATGTAACACACCCCAGATTTCC
>NW_023417043.1:13729-14826 GCF_002922805.2 Oryzias melastigma | reverse complement strand
ACAATTTTTATCGCGATTAATCGCATTGTCCAGAGTTAACTCGCGATTAATCACAAATAAATATGAGGCTTTTTTAAGGAAAAAAATGTGTGCTTTGTGGAATTTAGCAGTTCTACATTATTAGGAAAACAACAATGACAAAATTAATAGTTTTATTCAGAAATAATTTATTTTGTAACATTGTATTGAGATAAACTTTCTTAACAATAAAAGGCTGTAACATAAAATGCCTAACAAAAGCCCAAGTGCAAGTGAAGGGCATTTTAAATTCAAAACTTCAATCAACGTTCTGTAAAATAAAATAAAAAACATCAAAATAAAATTTCCATAACACTTTAATGTTCATTTTTTGTCAGGACCAAATCTTTTCCTCCTCTGCTGAACTACAGTAATAAATGAAATGGAGATTTATCATTTCCAATTAACTTTTGTTTTTTAAAACATTAAAGACTGAGAAAAGCGGGATACTCTGTGGATAGTTTGACAGTCTGTTACTGCCGCCGCGTTTTCTGGCTGCAGCTCGATGCATCGACGTGTCCAGCGGAGCTCACGCGATGAATATGCCGCAGACAGACAGCTATGCTGGGGCTGGATCACGCTTAAACCTCCAGAACTTTGGGATTTTTCGCATATTTTCTCGCGGCGAAAGAGGGACGTGCCACACACTCAAAGCTGAGATTTATCTTTTCATCTACAAATAACTGGCGTTGTTTAAACTACATTTCAAACGTCCCCCGGTGCGCTTGCTGTTCGAAACGTCGAGGGTCCGCAGCTCTCGGGACGCGAGCCCGACGCGAGCCGGTACCACCCGATGTGGTCCTGGATGCGAACCGGAGCCGGGTTATGGTGCAGGAGTTCTCCGCGTCCTGGCGCCGGGCCGGTTCTAGCTAGCAGCTCGGTGGTTGGAGACCCACCCGTGATCTAGTGAGAGGAGGCTGTGAGTTAGAGGGAGATGAGGGACGCCTGCGCGCGGTGTGGAAAGGTACGTATGTGAAAATCCGCGATTAATGCGTCAAAAAAAATGTCGGCGTCATGCACATGTCAGATTAACGCGTAATTAACGGGACAAATCTGACAGCCCTAATATATATATATAT
>NW_023417043.1:3038-13603 GCF_002922805.2 Oryzias melastigma | reverse complement strand
TACCAGACTGGTGTTTAGAGAGTAAAGTAGATAGTAACATAGGGTAGTGACAACGGAGGGACCCCGCCCATCGGGCAGTCCTGTTACGCACCCAGACCAGCGCACGCTGGACCGCTGCAGAGACCCCACATACCCGAGCAGGTAGGCACAGGAACACAGAGACCGCAGAAGAGCAGATGTTTTAAAGGATGTTCATGAGAAGCTGTTTTCCAGAAAAACCATGATCCTCTATATGGATCACCATGATGGTTCTGGAGAGTTCTGAAGAATCTGGACTTCAGATAATGTTTTTTTTTACTTCTAATTTTAGTTTTTTCAACAAATGTGTGATACTTTGAGGTAGACATAAGCGTTTGAGCTGCAGTCTCCACACGTTCAAGCTATTTTGGGGACCATAAAGAGACAGTTGCTGGACAGAATTCCCATTCTGACTCAACTTTATCTGGTAACTACCATGGTTACCATCACCTGCATGGCTGTCCTCCGTCTCCTCCCGCCATGTTCCAGCTCACACACACATACTCGCTCACGCTGCACACCTTTTTCCAGAGGCTAAAATTGAATCGTTGGCACAACCAGAAGTGACAGCGACTTTGGAAGGGTTTGGTGGTTTATTGATTTGAACTAGGGATGTACGGTCATGGGATGAAGGTGAAGCAGTACCTCACTTGTCATCATCGTTACCTACCATCATAACATGCCACCTAATGATAACATAAATGTGTCCACTAATCTGTTGTGTAAATGCAGTCTTTATGTATGGTTCTCATGACTTTAATTATTTTTATCCTCAATCGAGGAAATTGCTGCAGACTCTCAAAGGACTTCAATACTGATGTGTGATTATTGATACATATTTTGCGTTACTAGATATTAGCATTGTTTAGAATCTATTCACTCAATTTTGACCCTCTTTGATTGGAGAGTTTGGGCGGTTTTTAAATGACTTTTAGGCTGGAAAAGCGTGACTCTGTCTGGCAACTCTGTTCAGGTCTTTTTTGCTTCAGGCTGCAACACTGAACAAAATGATGACATCCAGACTGAGCATGACAAGAAAAACATCACAATTATGAATAAACGCAGCTTTCTGTGACATCAGTTCAGATGATTTCCAGCATAAAGTGAAGATCCTGCAGGATTCTGCTTGATTTACCTGCTTCCTCTGTTTGCACCAGCGTGTTGGGTGCTGTCGTTCTCCTGTCGGTGCTCCTCCTGGAGGCAGAGGAAGAGGCTGTGGGCTGGACGGGTGGGAATCTGGTTGCAGCAGCAGCAGAGGTTTGTGGAGCCGCTGTCCTCGTTGCTGCTGCTGTCAGCAGAGACGGACCAGAAGCTGCTGTGTGTGGTTCTGATGGGAGCTGGGAGGAGGCTGCAGACGTAGGTCCTGATACTGGGGCAGTGGAAGAGGAGGAGGAGGAGTGTGTTCTCAGAGGAGTCAAGTCTGATGTTGATGTCGCCGTCGTTGTTCTAGGAGGTGAAGCTGAAGTGTCCGTCCCCCCTGATGGCGTGCTGAACCTTTGAGTTGTCCGTGGCGTCTCCTGTCTTCCAGCTGTTGGAGTTTGAGGCGCGAAGGTGGTGGGAGGCCGTCCTGCTGTGACCTCATTTAGTGCCACTTTTTGCTCCAGAGTTACAGTTGAAGCTGAACATCAGCGGCATGAAAGAACAAAACAAAAATAAATCAAAATGTTAAGTTTTCTAGTTTAAAAACCCAAAATTAAAAAAAAATATATTTTTGATCATAAACAATTTTCATAGAACCTGAATTATATGGAGATTGTTAGAGGGGCGGAGCTTGAATATTTTTTAAAGGGAACAAGAGGGAAGTAGAATTCTTTGGAAGAGTGACAAAACACCAGAGTGGAAGGTTGTTACAAATAAAAAGGTTAAAAAAATACATATTTCTAACAGTCTTATTTAATTTTTTTATTTCATTAAAAATGTTACATTTGTTATTTTTGTAATGTATAAATATGCCTTTAATGATGAATTCATCATCATTGTCAATGATAAGACTAACATTGACTCAACAATTTAAATTGCTCCCTGTAGCTCCGCCCCTTAATCTGAAGAGTTCGGGTGTGACAAGTTTTTATCACAGAAAATTATAACTGGATTGAACTTAATCCAGTTCAATATATTGTTAAAAGGTGAAGTCAAAGCTTCAATAAACCAAAAATTCAAGGACAGGTTACTCCAAAAAAAAAAAAAGTTTAACAGATATATTTAGTTTTTTTGTCATTTCTTTTGTCATTTTTTGTAATTGTCATCTGTCCCTACTCATGGCTGATTGCCTGGTTCAGGTGTGTCCAGCCAATAAGAACATGCCAGAGCAGGGTATGTTGGAAAACATGCTGGAAGGCGGCTCTCGAGGACCAGGGTTTCCTACCCCTGCCTCAGGGGGAAGGTACAGATCCACACAGGCCAGAGCATACAGGCCAACAGTCTGTGAGGCCTGTGAACTCTGCCCCTCTCCCCTCTCTGCCCCCCTCTCACGGACAATAACCATATCCAACTTTTAAATAGCATTGAAGTGGTTTGCATTGTTGCATTATATACCCGTTGATACAGTCCGTGTACTGTGAATGTCCACTGGAGAAATGAGCTGCTATGTGTGGAATCCACCCCTCTTCCCTCAATCTTTTTCTTTTTTTCTTTTTATTTCTTTGCTTGACACCAGAGGTGGACTGGCGATCTTTTTATTTCAGTAGAGTCCACAAATGTGCTGTTTTGGTCCGCAGTCTCAAGAATCACAATAACTGAAAACACATTAACCCATCCACTCTCCTAGGCTTGTTTACATTAAAAGTGGAGTCATCTAGACCCCACAAAACACTGTGCTGAACTTTTTTTTTTTTCAATAATTATCGATTTTTACTGGTGTCCAATGACAGACATGAAGTCTTGTCCACTTTGTCCACCTCTGTCATGGAAGGGCTAACACCTCAATGTAAGGGTGGGGTCATCTGGACCCCATAAGAAAGCACGAGGGTTAAAAAGTGCTGGTTTTCCATTCAACAGCAGAGGGTGCTAATCGAGTGATGCCAGGCGTTTTAAAGCGGAAATAAAAAACAAAACGTTTTTCTTTTTCTATTCTTAATTCTCTCATTGTAATGGAGTCAAAACGATGTAACCCAAAAGCAGGAAGAACAACAAGTCCAAGAGTCTAGTTCAGAGTGTTTAATCCAAAACGAAGAGTGAACGCATCACCAGAGAACTAAGACGCTGAGACCCTGAACTAGGCATGAGCACATCTTTAAATACACAGGTGCACAATTAGAAGAACAAGAAGCACCTGTAACCACAGGTGGCCTTGAGGAGAGGGTGTCCATGACATAACTCCCCGCCTACGTCCAGCTGCCAGAAGGATGACGAGGTTGGTCAGGATGTTTCCGATGGAAACAGGCGATGAGATCCCGATTGAGGATGTGACGGTCCGGAACCCATTGACGATCTGCTGGACCATTACCCTCCCAGTCCACGAGGTACTGCACACCCCGACCCACCTGCCTGGAACCAAGCAGTTCCGTCACAGTGTAGACGGGTCCTCCATCCACGAGACGAAGAGCAGGGGCGTCCGAGGGAGCAGGTTGTGATGGAGTTTCAGCTTACTGATGTAAAATACAAGGTGGATCCAAAGCCTGTAGACGGGTCCTTAATAAACAGAGGAAACAGAGGAGGTTGATAGCCATAGGCTGCTTGGAATGGCGAGTACCCAGAGGAATTAAGTAGCGTGTTGTGGGAGTACTCAGCCCAGGGTAACTGAGTAGTCCAGGTCTTTGGGTTCTTGAAGCACAGGGCCCGTAACGTAGTTTCCAGGTCTGGATTATACCGCTCTATCTGGCCGTTAGTCTGGGGATGAAAACCAGAGCTCAGACTGACTTTGATCTCCAGGAGTTTACAGAATTCCTTCCAGAATGCATCCACGAACTGTGGGCCACAATCTGAAGTAATGTTTTGAGGAAGTCCATGCAGCCGAAACAGATGCTGGGAGACGAGCACAGACAATTCCTTGGCTGATGGAAGTTTATGTAGAGGAAGGGCATGCACCAGTTTGGAGAATCTGTCTATTACAGTGAGTATGACGGTTTTACCTCTGGATTGAGGGAGCCCCGTAATAAAGTCCATAGTAACATGGGACCAAGGTCTGGACGGAACAGGTAGAGGGTGCCACAATCCAGCAGGAGGAGTCCGAGGTGTCTTGATACTGGCACACACGGAGCATGCAGCCTCGAAAGCCTGTATGCCAGAAGACATAGTGGGCCATCAAAAACCTTGGGCTACAAGAAAATCAGTCCTGGCCAGTCGGGGATGACAAGCCAGACAGGAGGAGTGACCCCACTTCAGAACCAAGGGTCAAAGGGAGACTGGAACAAACAAACGGCCGGCTGGGCATCCAGAAGGAACAGAAGCCGGATCAGGAACCACGGCCTTCACTCTACGTTCCAGCGACCAACGGGTGGCCCCCAACACCAGACAAAGAGGAACAATGGTGTAATTAGCAGTCGGGGTCACCAACTCCTCCTCTTGCTGGAACTGCCGAGACAAGGCGTCAGGCTTCAGATTCTTGCTCCCCAGACGGAAGGACAGGGAAAAGTTAAACCTGTCGAAAAAGAGGGCCCACCTTGCTTGGCAAGGATTGAGGCGTTTGATACTCCGTATGTATTCAAGACTCTTGTGGTCGGTCCAGACCAGGAACAGCTGTTCAGCCCCCTCAAACCAATGCCGCCCTTCTCCCAAGGCCAATTTCACAGCCAGCAGTTCTCTGTTCCCTATGTCGTAGTTTATCTCTGCAGAAGTGAGCTTGCAGGAGAAATACGCGCAGGGATGGACTTTGTTATCGGACGCCCTCTGAGACAAAACAGGCCCAACTCCTGATTCAGACGCATCTACCTCCACAATGAATTGTTTGGAGGGGTCAGGCTGAACCAGAATCGGGGCTGGAGAGAAACGTTTCTTGAGCTCGGAAAATGCCTTAGTGGCCTCCTCACTCCAGGTAAAACGTACATTGGCAGTTGTTAGTCTATGGAGCGGTGCAGCCACGCCTCTGAAGCCTCTGATAAAGCGCCAGTAAAAATGGGCAAATCCAAGGAAGCGTTGCAGTTGTTCATGGTATGAGGGAACAGGCCACTCCAGGACAGCCTTGACCTTGGTTTTATCTATCTGTACTGCTCCAGGTGAAACCACATGTCCCATGGTGGCCGTGGTGCAGTGGTAGGGCGGTCGACTCCTGATCAGAAGCGAGCGGGTTTGATTCCCGCCTTGCCTGTGTGTCGAAGTGTCCTTGGGCAAGACACTGAACCACGAATTGTCTCTGGTGGGAGGTTGGTGCCAGTGTTTGGCAGCGGAGCCACCACCATTGTGTGAATGTGTGTGTGAATGGGTCTGTGACTGTGAAGCGCCCTGGGCACGCGAAGGAGGGTAGAAAGCGCTATACAAGTATACGCCATTTACCTTTTTTTTTTTTTTTTACCAATAACCGGGTCTGTGAGGTGTGGCATTCACATTTTTCAGCTTTGCAGTACAGCTGGTTCTCAAGGAGGCGTTGTAGGACGGCTCTGGCGTACTGCACATGGGTCTCTGGGTCTGGGTAAAAGATCAAAATGTCATCCAGGTACACAAAAACAAACTTGTTAATCATATCCTTGAGAACGTCATTGATAAAACACTGATGGCGGGGGCGTTGGAGAGGCCGAAAGGCATAACCAGGTACTCGAAATGGCAGCTGGGGGTGTTAAAGGCAGTCTTCCATTCATAACACTCTTTGATGCGAACAAAATGGTATGCGCTCCTGAGATCCAGTTTGGTGAAGACCTGGGTTCCTTGAATCAAGTCGAAGGCAGTCTATAACAAAGGCAATGAATAAGTATTCCGAGCAGTAATACTATTGAAACTCCTGTAGTCAATGCAGGGCCGCAACCCACTGTTACGCTTGCCCACAAATGTTAAATAGCGTATACTTGTATAGTTCCTACCCTCCTTCGAGGGCCCAAAGCGCTTCACAGTCAGAGACCCATTCAGCCATTCACGCACACATTCACACACTGGTGGTGGCTCTACTGCCGAACAGGTTAGGTTAGGTGTCTTGCCCAAGGACACTTTGACACATGGGTGGGCAAGGCGGGAATCGAACCTGCAAATTTCTAATCAGGAGTCGATCGCCCTACCGCTGCACCACGGCCGCCCTGCACTGTTTTGTGGTGGCGACCCATAATGAGATGAGCCGAGAGGTGAACAACAGCAACATTTTGATGGAATCAACCTGAATGAATGAGAATCTACTCAACCATTGTATAAAAAAGAAGAAATCCAGAATATATTTCATGGGATTTTAGACAAAAAGTCAACATTTATTCCAGGAAAACTGCCTCAGTTCTCCCTCAGATTACTCCCACTTTTCTTCATCAGATTTCACAAAAACTCTGGAATAAAGACAAAAGAATCACAATGTTTTTATTGTCACATGATCAGAAACAACTTTTCTCTGAAGAACAAGCATCCATCCATTTTTCCATCCATTTTCTTGACCGCTTTGTCCCTTTCGGGGTCGCGGGGGTGCCGGAGCCTATCCCGGCTACTGATGGGCGAAGGCGGGGTACACCCTGGACAGGTCGCCAGTCTGTCGCAGGGCCTCAATCACACACCCATTCACTCTCACATTCACACCTAGGGGCAATTTAGAGTCACCAATTAACCTATGAAGCATGTTTTTGGATGGTGGGAAGAAGCCGGAGTCCCCGGTGAAAACCCACGCATGCACGGGGAGAACATGCAAACTCCACACAGAAAGGTCCCAAATCCCCCAGCCGCGATTCTTGCTGTGAGGCAAGAGGGCTAACCACTGTGCCACCGTGCAGCCGAAGAACAAACAAATGAAAACAAAAACTTTAAATCCAAAGTTGTCAAATGAAGCAAAAAAGAAATAAAACAAAGTTGTAAATGTTCTTTCTACAAACACAATCTTCTCCTTCAGTTTGTTCTCTTGTAGTTTCTGTGTAGAACAAACAGAGAAAGTCTTTAATTGTGGCATCACCGATTCCATTTGTGTTGCAGCTTCCATCAGTTCACATGACAACAACACATGAACATGAACACAATTTTTGTGTGAAATTTGTATTCAAACAGTCAAATCCCAAAGTTCAAAGAAACAAGAAAACAGATATTACTCCAAAAAGTTTGAGATTCATCTTCAAAAATGTCTCAAATCCACATTCTACAGATTTTTCCGTTCTCTCTTTATTTTTGAACACGACTTTACAGAATATTAACAGTTACAAAGTTTTGCTCAAATAATGGAAATCAGAGAAATCACTGAAAACAAACATTTCACTTCATTCAGGAATTATTTGAGTTCACAGAACTCTGCTGAGGCTCCAGAAAACAACAAAGAACCCAACCTCACTCCAGCATGAAGCGGCTGAGTGAATGTGGTCTGGACTCTGTGGAGGAGAGTCATGCTTTCAGAGACGTTGTAGAAGGACAGAACACCTGCTCTGTGATCCAGGTACACTCCTATTCTGGAGGAAACACGAGCTGAGATGGAGGTTTTTATGCTGTCGTGGTAAAATGTAAAACCAAATAGAGAACCTTCTGATGTCCAAGATATGTTATTAAAACCAAATCTACTTTCATCTCCAGATCTGCTGATTTTCTTGTATGCGACTGCTACATGAACAAAGTATCCTCTCCACTCCACCTCCCAGTAACAACGTCCAGTCAGACTCTCTCTACTCAGAACCTGAAGATAATCAGTAAATCTGTCTGGATGATCAGAATAAGACTGAGGTTGGACCATCTTTGTTACAATTCTGTTCTCCTCTGACAGTAACAGTTGTCGGTGTGCTGTGTTTGGATCCAGTGAGATTTCACATGAATATTTTAAGAAGTCAGCTCTGGTCTTTGGTTCTGATTCTGATAGTAAAACATCCACATGAGTAACTTTCAGTGATATGTTTGTCCATTCCTCACTCAGAATGTCCTTCAGTTTGTCTGTGAGCTCTGACACAGCTGCTGTCACCTCCTCAAAGTATCTGAGAGGACGGACATTGATGCTGGATGAGTGTGTGGACTCACTGAGTGGTGGCAGTGAGGGGTAGTTGAGCAGAAACTGGCTGTGATCCTCTGTGAGTGAGAGCTGCTTCAGCTCAGCGTCTCTCCTCTTCAGCTCAGTGATCTCCTGCTCCAGCTCCTCCTGAAGATCTTTGACTCGACTCACTTCAGTTTGCTGCTGGGATCTGATCTGCTGCTTCACATCACAGCTTCTTTTCTGGATGAGACGGATCATCTGAGTGAAGATCTCCTCACTGTCCTTCACTGTTTGATCAGCAGAGTGATTGATGGCCTCCAGCTCCTGTTGAAGCAGCTTCACCTCTTTCTCTCTGTCCTGGATTCTCTGCTGGATTTGTTGTTGACTCTCCTCCAGATCTCTCTGCCTCTCAGTCCTTTCTGCTGCAGCTGAGACTGTGTCATGTCCTCTATGTTCATCTACAGGGCAGAGATAACAGATACACTTCTGATCAGTACGACAGAACATCTTCATCACCTCATCATGAATGGAGCAGATGTTCTCCTGCAGGTTCTTGGAGGGTTCCACCAGCTTGTGTTTCTTGAATGCAGCTTCATCCAAATGAGGTTGAAGGTGTTTCTCACAGTAAGAGGCCAGACAGATCAAACAGGACTTGATGGCTTTCAGTTTTCTTCCAGAGCAGACATCACAGGACACATCTTCAGGTCCAGCATAGCAGTGATCAGCAGGAGCAGCTTGGAGTCCAGTTTTCTTCAGCTGCTCCACTAAAGCTGCCAACATGGTATTTTTCTCCAGAACAGGTCTTGGTCTGAAGGTCTTCCTACACTGAGGACAGCTGTGGATTTTCTCCTCTTCTTCCCAGAATCCTTGAATACACTTCATGCAGTAGCTGTGTCCACAGGGAATAGTCACCGGATCCTTCAACAGATCCAGACAGATGGAACAGCTGAAGGTTTCTTGCAGATCATTTGTTGC
Organism: Oryzias melastigma; assembly: GCF_002922805.2. Classification (NCBI taxonomy): domain Eukaryota; kingdom Metazoa; phylum Chordata; class Actinopteri; order Beloniformes; family Adrianichthyidae; genus Oryzias; species Oryzias melastigma. The sequence continues at coordinate 4,608 of NW_023417043.1, read as the reverse complement.
CATTTTGATTTTGAGTTCCAGTCGAAGAAGTCGCAGTTCTGCAGTGAATGTTTTCTCACTTGTTTCCCTTTCAAGACTTTGAACTTTCAAATGTTTCGTCACCAGGTGGAGGGATTTCAGAATCAAATTTCAGCTCAGTCACTGACTTCACAGAAGATTTTACTGCAGCCCATAAATATTTATTGGTTTTCCAGTCAGTCAAAGATCATGAAAGAGGCGAAGTACAAAGTTCTACGTGGTAATCGACAAATGTTGTGTTACTGAAACAACAGTCAGAAGTTGTTTGGAATTTATTTAAGTGAGACTCATGCAGCATGCCACCCTGGGAAACAGCTACAATGATTGGAGTTCACCTTTTGGTCAGCATCTCAATGGAATGACCATTTCAAGCTAACAAAATTCCCTTCCAGACTGTAAGACTCCATCAGGAAATAAAACTTTTGAAACGATCGTCTCCCTTCTGAAATGTAAAATTTCAACCCATGGGAACCTCAGCAGGAATTGCTGGGAAGGTGTATATCAAAGTCTGATTTGTCTTTGGAGGACACTAGTCAAAACAGACCCCCATTTGGTATCAAGCAGATCTTTTATTTGGTATCAAGCAGGTACCACTCCCCAAGGACCGCCAAGTTATTTATGATCCTTTACAGGCCAGTGATATTAAACAGGAACCTACATCATGTAAACAAAGAAACAGACATTTTGTTGGTAAATTTTATTTAAAAAAATCACAACCTCAAGAAGAAGTGTACTATTATGAACTGTGTATTATTTATTATTTCTATATTTTATGTGAATTATGAAACTTTTATGTTATATTTTACCACAGAGATATAGGACTTACATGTACAGTTGTGGTCAGAATTTTTCACACACTTGTGAAGATCACAATGTCATGGATGTCTTGAGTTTCCAGTTATTTCTAAAACTCTGATTTTTTTCTGATAGAGAGATTGGAACATATACTTTAATGTCACAGGAAAGAATCATGAAGTTGTGTTGCTTTATGACTTTATTGTGGATCAATTGAAAATGTGACTAAATCTGATGGGTCAAAAGTATTCATACAACAACACGAAGTAGCAATTTTGGTAATTTAGAGCATTGTTTTAACGAAATGAGCTACATACAGAGGTATGTAGGTATGTAACTTCTTGCGAGTAATTATGAGTGACTTCATCTGGTGGCTTAGGTGAGGCCATTTAACCCTAGAGCACTATCCCCGAGTGATTTTCACACGAGCAAAAGTATTTACATGAAATATATTACATTTTTCTGTAATGTAGCCATGAGGGGGCCCAAGCCAGGGTCTCATTGTGCCGGTCCCAAGCCCGGATAAATACAGAGGGTTGTGTCAGGAAGGGCATCCGACGTAAAATCTTGCCAAATCAAATATGCAAATCAGACCTATTTTATCCACACCGGATTGATCGAGGCCCGGGTTAACAAGGACCACCACCGGTGATGTTCACAACAGGGTACCATGGAAATTGGACTACTGTTGGTGGAAGAAGGAGAGGAGGAAGGCGGGTTCGTAGGGAGAGAGAGAAGAGGAAAGTCACTAGTGTTG